>NC_054756.1:12601741-12681442 GCF_018143015.1 Lytechinus variegatus | reverse complement strand
TTGCAAATTCTTGATCATGTTATCAGAAATTTATGATCCATTGATATACATGCCAGCGAGACAGGATGTCTTCAAGATTGTTGATAACGTTATACCAAAAAGGTCAAGGCACAGCGAATATGTCTCCTTAAAAGGTTATTAGGAAATCAACCTTAAACAAAGGCGATCTCCGACAAAAACAAAATAATAATTCGAATGAAGACTCATACTAAATTTTTAAACTAATGACGAAGGTTCGCATATTGCTGAATTCAAAATGCGTAACCTCGATAGATTTTCTGCTTGAAGGTTCCAAAAACATCTGCCTGTTCCATAAGGTTGCTAGCACTTCCTCTCGCAATCATTACGACAGGTGTTCACATTGCCTGGTCCTTGAAGAAAAGATGACTCTGCAGTGCACTTCCAAACCCCTCTCGTAATATACTTCCATTGACAAAGGGAAGTTATGATCCAGAAACACTGCGGAACACCAGGAAACACGACAGTGGAAACGGATACGATGTTCATCGTCAAATCTAACGAGTCCCACTTCCTTTTTAAGGCTCAGCTGAAAGATTCAGTCGAATTTACATACCTCTAATCAATGAGGTGGGAGAAAAAGGGCGTCTGCACTCCACCCAGTGAACCTGAATTCCCGAACACAGATCTCTTCTCATACTCATGCATCAGAGATCTTGATCTTATACAACCATGCCTGTTCTGTCGTGTATAATACCTACATTGGGGAAACGTCGCCTTGTCAAAGTAAAACAAGTTTAAACTGATTTCCCTTTACAATAAACATGATAAGATGAGTACTTTTTGCCTAACGGAAAATCAATACACGGCCTTGAGAGACCTATATTAGACTCGGCCTGTGAGGCAATTTCCTATAATTGTGACAGCCCAGGTTATGCGTAGCAGCCCGAGTGTCTTCTCTTTTACTTCTGCAGTTTGAAAGGTACAATTTTAGTGAATGGGACGCCGTATACGTGGAGCGTTGGGCTCAAACGAGCATGATGTTAAATAATGAAGATGAGGAATGGGGATAGCTACATGATAAATGGTAATAAACTGTGTCTTGACTTAATTAAGTCGCTTCTTTTTAGGCAAGACATGCCTCTCATGTCATTCCCTATGAAATACAATGCCAAAATTTTGATGATATTGAGTGCACTCTTATAACTTACCAGTGGATAAAAAAAAAAACGAAATGCTCCTTGATAATGGAACTAGCAACCTCTCCCTCTCTCTCTTTCTCTGTGAACAATGATTATCGTAAAATATTGAGATTTGCTAAAATCACAATGGGAAACTATGGTCTATCTCATCCACTTCAAATAGTATAAATTCTATCCGAGAATGATTTTCTTTACACATTACGCGTAAAAAACAGTACTAAAATGCGTGGTGAAAAGATAGTTCTCGAGATGTATCCATACAATGACAAAACGTGACTTTTGCACTATTGCCGAGTTTTCCTTAAAAACGAAGAACTCTTAGCGACGACATTTTGTTCTTCTTGCATTCGACCTGCTACTCACGAACAGACGGAAATTCGTCACTGACACCCTTTGATCGATTGCACAGGAGTTCGGATCGATAGCGCAGATTAAGCGGGAAAGCACGAAATGCTCACATATCTCGGTGGTGTTACACATAACGGGGGAAGTGACAGGAACGAGGTCGAGAGCTCATATCGAAAGTTATGAATTTTAAAAGAAAATCGGACACGGGCAACCAAGCTTTTATGGATTTTATGTCATCGGTTTTTATCTTCACTTCTGTAGATCTAGACTCTAAAGCTTCACTTTTCTGGATTAAACTTTTAGCTTGTCGCAGTCTCCTATATGTAAGCAACGTGACCAATTTGCGCTTTAAAATGATATTATCTATAGTGTGTTTAATTAGCCTGCGACAGTTAACATGAATTGATATTAGGTGCTATACAGGATTTTTTTTAAATTAACAACCGTCTCTATTTTGCATGAAATGATTGTTGTGTGATACGTTCTTTATTTTTTTATACACTATACATTATCAGCAGTGTTGTAGTGCCTTGATGCTCGGCCTTGGCCTTAAGGCGCCTTAAGGCCTATTTTTTCAAAGCCTTGGCCTTGAGAGGGCCTTGGCCTTGGCCTTGAGGATTTTGAGCCTTGAAATTTCAAGGCATTTTCAAGGCATTTTCAAGGCTTTTTCAAGGCATTTTGTATTTTGTACTTTCATTTGTTTTATAAAAGTAATTATAAATGTTTCAATTGTTCTGTATATCTAATGACACTAAATACTACCAGTCAGCAGCAGCAGAAGCAGTAAGTGTACTTAGCAGTGCCATCAATTGCAATTATCATCACATAATTATGTAACAAAGAGAAGTGATGAAAATTAATATTTTTTATTGGTAATATGATGTAATCATGACTAATAAGGATAATGACAATATCAATAATAATGATAATAATTATGATTAGGATTATAGTCAGTGGCGTAACTACAGGGGGGGCACGTGCCCCCCCCCCAATCGGCTGACTAAAAAAAGGAGGAAAAGAGGGAGAAAGGAAGAGAAACGTAGTGGGAAAGAAGACATTAATGTTCATTATAATGTTATAATTATGTTATGTTACATTACATAAGAAACATTTTTTTCATATAAATGAAACATAATTGGCTCAGGGCATATATGTCTTCATTGTTCCTGGTTCTCCCATTGTCTTTTTACCGAGATATATAATCCTGTTATACTAAAACCTCCCGTTTTCAAGTCAATATACACCAAACTACCAAATATATTTCCTCGCACTTCAAGTTATTCTTTTACATGTACAATAGTATGCTTCTTTTTCATGAATACTTTAAGTGATTGTCCCATTTTAAGGTCTTAATATAAAACATTTCCTGTCCGTGCTTACATTCGCAGTAGTGGATTGGTGAAAGATGTCTGCTCTCCATCAATTCCTAGAATGAGTCCTTAAAATGTCCCTTTTTCTGTTTTCTGATCTAAATATCAAAAATTTTCAGCTCGCGCTTCGCGCTCGCATCATTTGGTTAGTGAACTACGTAAGGTCTTCTTGAATTCCTACAAACAAGCCTTAAAATGCCCCTCTTCAGGTCCGAATTTCCTAAATTTTCAGCTTGCGCTTCGCGCTCGCAAGATTTGATTAGTGAGATGGGTATGTTAATCATGATTACAAGTGCTTTATGTGCATGTTTAGATGTAATTCTAACAAAATCAGCAAGCGTTTATTGGCACTCCCATTAAATGACTATGGTGAGATGTGTATAATCTTAATAGATAAAAGATTCCTAAAATATAATCCTTAAAATCTTCCTGTTTGGGTCAATATTTACAAAAATTTCAGTTCGCGCTTCGCGCTCGCATTATTTAGCGAGACAGGTACGTATCATGATTACAAAAGATTGATTGTAATGTTCGGTAAACTTGAACACAAACTTCAATTTCGTCATTTCCAAATGGGCTATGGCATCAATGGCATGATGAGCCAAAAGTTTTTGAGGGACCAAGCATGGCATACAGAGCAAAATTTTAGGTTTCAAAATCAACAAATTTTTGGATTGTGCTTGCATAAATTATTGTTAAGTAAGGTTCGCATTCAATTTACACAAAAAAAATGCCTAGAATGTCTAGTTTTTAGGTCGGAATATTACAAATTTTTGAGCTCGCGCATTGCGCTCGCATTATTGATTAGTGAGTTATGTTATCCTATTTATGAGTCACCAAATGCAGTCCAAACAGCTTCCTTTTGTGGTCAATAAAAGTTTCAGCTCGTGTTTTGTGCTCGCGTTAATTTGTTTAGTAAGATGCACACCTTTTTCATGATTACAAAAACAGCTCGAAATATTTAAATTTAATTTCTTATTACATCTTATTACAACATCTCGCAAGGATGCCCTTTTAACAGTGATTAGCACCATAATTGACCCAAAATCGAGTTTTACAACTTCAAAATTGATTTTTTTTTCAAAACCACTTGCTCGCTATGCTTTCTATAGCGGGAAATTAAAGCCTAAATCAAAATATCTGTCTTATCAATTAGAAATCACTTAAAAAAGCTTTGCTGAACTGCACCAAAATTCTCATTTTGACTTTGTAAGTGCATTTTTGGCTTTGACCCCCCCCCCCAAAAAAAAATTCTGCCTCCCCTGTACCAGGTAGAGGAGAAAGACATAATTATGTTGAGAATGGGCATGCGAGGATCAGATCACCTTGGTAACAATAATTATTGCAATGTGAATCGCCTAGAACAATAATTAAATGTTTTTATGTCTAAATCTACATCATGAAATTATTTTCGTTTTAAATGTACAAGGGTCAAAAATTTTGCTCGCTCACACCTTTCATACATTTGGTCCTGTGTGTCATGTATGCCGCCTAAGCATTGTTGTCTAATTTTTTCCATATATTGTACAATTGAAATGCCTTGGCCTTGAGGTTTTCAGGCCTTGGCCTTGGCCTTGAGTTTCCATGCCTTGGCCTCAGCCTTGGTTATTGAAGCCTTGGCCTTGGGTATTAAAGCCTTGGCCTTGGCCTTGGCCTTGGAGGTTTGAGCCTTGACTACAACACTGATTATGGGCACTATGATGTCATATTGATCATGTCAATGTTGTTACATAAAGTATTATTCTTTTGTAAATTGATATGACATCATTTTACCCTGGTTGAGAATGAATACTAATAGTAATAAACACTTATTTAACCAGGGTAGCAACTATCAGCTGAAAGCTGTTCTCCCAGCGGGCCCTCCATAACATAATCTGTTATTATTACCCTGCTCTGTTTTCATACGTCGAGCGCCTGGCAAGAAGGAAGAAGGTCCCACTTTTAAAAGGCTTTGGTATGACTCGGCCGGGGATCGAACCCGCGACCTCCTGTCCATGAGGCGGGCGCTCTACCACTGAGCCACCACGTCCATGAAGTGGTAAAGCTTCCAACAGTTGGTTAGTGGGCATATGCATGATTGCAGTTCGCGTTATGTAACATATGATTTTATCATCATCCACGTTATAAAGTATAAAATCTCAAGTGCCCCCTTGGTCCAACGAATCAGACATCAGGTTATGACAATACGATATTGGAAACGACTTTGAAACCAATAATTCATGGAAACGGCAGAAACAGAAATGATAAGGCTTTATATGATTTTTTAAGACGATTATGCCCACTTGGCTTAAAAAAAACACCCAACATGAAATTATTTTCCCTGAAACGCCAGCAAAAGAGATGGTGCTATGAATTTGAAAATAATATTTGTTGCTTAATATGTTTCAGCCTACAATAAATTGAAAATGCAGAATGTATTCAAATCCCTGCTTGTTTGCTTTTTCCAAAGGAGGAAAAGTAATTTTTAAATCAATAGTAGTATATTTTACATATTTGTCGTTTCCCATTCCAGTAAACCGATTATTAAGATTGTATATATTTTTTTGAGGCTTTACCTAATACTGTCAAAGTATTATGACATGATATTAAGAAGGATAACAGGCAATGAATATCCAAGTGCTCATTTAAAACCTGGATTACTTTGCCTGACTGTGAGTTAACTTTAAAAATGTTTCCAAAAGAAAACAATATTAACAAGCAATCGCGACCTTTCGCAACCGGCAACGTTAGATCTGCGGTTCGTATGCAAATTCTTGTTATTACTACATGTACAAATATGTTATACAGCGACATGTCGAGATCAAGATATGCGAAATCATGCATGTCATTCGCAAGTTGTGAGATGAAAATCCCGTGCTTTTACGTACGTACGTCAGCTCATCACAAATAACGTATTTGCGTCATTATTAAAAATTTTCCCAAACATTGTACAGTCCTGCTACGGGGTTCTCTTTATTGAATAAACAATAATGATAGTAGTAAACAAATAAAACAGATATATTCTCATCAGCATCAATCAATAAGAATGAACCAATGATATAAAACAAATGATACCACTGTCATTTCTTAGGATCAAACAGTAAAAATGTACATAATAGAGTCGATGATAGGACATTGGCTCAGTAACATGTATATCCGGTGAGGATCGGTAACATTTCATTGAGGCAGTTATCGTAGCGTGTTATCCATAACATAAACATGGTTTCTTGTTGTGAAAGATCACGATTTTAGATCGATCATCACTTCGATTAAGGAACATCATCAAGACGTGTGATTGACAGCGTTACACATAAATTGCCCTACCGCTTGAAGAAAGGGAGAGAGGGAGAGAGAGAGAGAGAGAGAGAGGAAGGGTGGAGGGGTATGTATTATAAATCATCTAAAAAAAAAACTTCCGCTTTACTTTAATATTCATTTTGGACCAATTTGCATTCGAGCCCAAAGTATACCACATTGTAATATTTAATATGATAAAATTCCCTAGAAAGGACTTACCAAACTTTCCTGATACGTTTCTGGATCCAGAAGGGAAAATGATCTCATTTCTCACAAATCCTCAATATATCAAAATATATAACGGGATATTTCAGCAGTTAATCGACCGAAGCTCAATACTAGATTATTAAGGGGTTTTGTAATTCAGCGTAATATTTCGAGATTGAATAGCCTATTTCACAATCTTTTCCTAGCTGCAATGAACTCTAAAAATCCGCAAACTTTCTGTTATAAAAAGGTTATTTAAATGTCAGGTCCGAAAATCCGATATAAGCTTTGAATCGGTTATCTTTCGAGATGACAATCCGCACAAGATATATTGAGTACGCTATTAATATCAAAGTTAAAACTTCTTAAATGCCTTATCCAAAAGCCATGACCCTTTCCTATTCTTACCTTTTATTACTTTTTACAGGTCTCTTGGAAGCAACGAGGAATAATTCAAAGCTATTGTGGAGTCGGTGAGTAAAGATAAATTATTTTACTGTCATTTCTCCTCATACACCAAAAAATTATTTTGAGTAGTTGCGACATTACTATTAACAGCAAATATAAAACAAACCCCGAAAAGCAATACCAGTACTTCTTTTTCGAACATGATGAAAATATTTTTTGTGCCGTTATTTTTTCCTTGGTGCTCCTTCGTAATTATATGGACAATATTGATTAGGCCCTGACGATAAAACCATATTCCTTTTGATGAAGTCCGCTAAATGTCTATAAACAGTCCCTAATTTGTTTGCTATTGAATTAAACCAGTCTTGTGAAATTAGCAGTTGGCTCTCGTCATTAGATTACAGATGAGGTTAAAGATCCCACGAAAAAGGGTCCAAAATAAAGTTTATGATGAAAGATGTCTGAGAATGGCAAAATCTGAAAGAGGGGAAATTGGAAGCCATTATTACAATCAATGAAATGTATTATAAAGTACATCACCCTTTTATTAAAGGATCGTAGCGCGTGCTCTTTGCAGCCAACAAATTCATGTTAATTCAGATTGCTTCCTTAAAAAAACCCAAGTCCATATTAGTAATAAACACAATTAATTTAAGGCCAGTTAATCCATGCTGACAAATTTTTGCTTAAATGGAAATAGTAATATCAAGCAAGATACGATGATGGAAATGTTATTTGAAAATAAACAGATGTAAAAAAAAGAAGAAAGTTGTGCCATTTTCAGGTAGTGTTTAATTTGACAAAAAAGATTTGGATACCTCAGGCCATATGCAAATGAAGGCATTGGTGATGTCACGCACCCAGCATTTCTGTTGGATTGAGTTATTTGAAATATGGATATACACCTTTTGTGTTTAGCTCTGAAAAATCAGAGAATTGGCTGAATACACCGTAATTTTTTAAGAACTTTTTAGTTACCTTATATTTTCCCCATCATGAAGGACTTAAAATTCTACAAATATGAACATACGATACAAATGGCCACATTTCCGAGGCAATCCCTCGGATAGGACGTTAGTAGGTGACGCCAATAACGATAATAATAATAATAATAATGATAATAACAATAATAATAATGACAATAACAATAACAATAATCATAATTGTAATAATCTCTTTTCTGGAATTAATCGAACGTTGAGAATGATGTAAAAAAACTTTTTCTTGCTTTTGCATTCAAAGGCTTTTTCAGTGTCCTGTATGCTTGCTTGATTTCCCCTATTTATTAAAATTTCCTGGTAATTGGATTGGGATTTTACATTAATATAACGACAGTCGCAACAAAGACTGCATGCACTTTAAGAGCAAATCTATTTCCTTTATTGTATTCTAAAATGTTAAGATGTTGATGATGTAACACATGCATAGAAAAACAGTATGCACCAGTTTTGTAAATAGGAAACCGAGACCAGGACAGCATTTCATCAGGATTTGCAGTCGGACCTGATACATTTTCTTTATCAAATTGGTTGGGGAGCACAGGTTTTTAATGTCTACTACTGTGCTAACTATAACGGATAAGAGTCCGACAAGTTGTATTTTTTTCAAACACTACCGAGGATTTTCATGAAAAAATAAAAAGTGCGATATAAGTTTATTACACATTCACTAGAAACTATTCAACAAATGGAAGAAGTTGGTGATTTCAATTAAGCACATAGATACGGAATTCACTTGATCCTTTTTTGTTATTCGTTTCATTTTTAAAATTTTGTTTGAAAAATTCATATACTTTCTTTAAGATTCGAAATCGCCTTACTCTTAATGCATTGCTAAATCCTAATCAGACAACGTGTAAAGTCTGAAGTGCAAAGATTCATGGAATACAGATTAGGCTAATCTCGCCCCCTCAAGCAAGAGCTTATCTGTTCACGGTAACACCTGGGCCCCATCTTACAAAGAGTTGCGATTGATCCGATCAATCGCAACTATGGAAAGCCAGCAAAGTCAACATATAAAATGCATGTTTGTGTGTGATCTCCTTTTTTTACAAAGTACATTTTGCAAATTTCCTGTAGAAAAAAAATTATGACACTGATGGATTTCCATACAGTTACGATTGATTGGATCAATGGTAACTCTTTGTCAGACTGGGCCCTGATGTAGAGGTGCTATCGGAATACCTAATCATAAATTTCTTACTCATTTTCCTATTTTTCTTTCAAGCGATGAATTATTGAGTCTTACTATTTTAGAGATAACAATTGAGTCACTTTCTTTCAGTAACCGTAATTTTTCGTAAACAATCCTTTTTTTGAGAATATATTGCCGGTAAAGTTAAACATACCTGATGCCATGGTCGTACATGGATGTTTAAATCATCTTCTTCGGATATACATTTGAGCTTTGTAATGCAGTCTGCAGAGGAGGGGATATCAACATAGCAAAAGTGGTACTGTGGCCCGTTTCACAAAACCTGCTAAAATAATAAAATCGCAATGATGACCTTTTGAAGTCTTTCGATTTTATTGACAAATTGTTAACTTGTTACATAACTCATGCATTTGTTATTGTGGCAAGTCTTGAGGAAACGGGGACCTGGTGGTGTAAAATATGTAAGGCAATGTGAAAATGTGTGCCTGTACGCGCGCACGTGCGTGTGCGTGATTATAGGGTGTTCATCATTTCATCTACAATACGTTTCATCTACACAGGTTGCCCACCGAGCCTCTAGAATAGTAGATCTTTCATTCTCCTGTATTCATAATAGATGAACCTCCATCTGTGAGATTCGCCATTTTCACCTTCAATTTGGCAAACTGTTTCGAAACAGTCAGGTCCTGATGAATATTTAATCTTCCTCGTGATAGTTTTCCGCATTTTCTGGGCGACTTCCTCAACGTCATTTACATCACGACATGGCTGGTTATGCCTTAATGTTAGACGTCATCATCCGTATAAAAGGATTTTTAAAAAGGAGGGGAAAAATCACTGACCGATCTTGGTGATCTTCAACAAACCATCATTTTCTAAGAATGTGGTCTGCTCATTTTTATCAAAACAATACCTTTTTCCATGTTGTAGAAAAAAATTGGTTATTTTGATTTATGATGAAATTAAATAATGAAAGGTATCAGTAATAGAAAAAAGAACAAGAAGAAAATTGGGCCCGAATCAGTAGCTTCTTCTTCATGCTACATTCACACTGGGACAATTCTCGATATTTCAAAACCTTGTGTAAACGCCTACATAATCATCTACATAATACCCATACACAAGCATGACATGGTGTGAATATGATGCGAATTATTATAAATATTAATAATCAATAATGAAGAAGGCAGAAGGTCTCATTTATAAGTCTTTGATATGACTCGGCCGGGGATCGAAACCACACGATCTCCCGTCCATGAGGCGGGCGCTCTACCACTGAGCCATCATGCCCGCTGTAGATTATAATATATTAAAACTAAAAAAGAACTAAAAAAATAAATAATAAATATATGAGGAAAATAATCAGAGCAGTAGATTCAATTCATGGATTTTCAGTTCAGTTTCGCGTACTGGAGTAGGCCTATAATACTAAGGAGTCGCTCAAGAACTGTTGCAAAAGAAAATAAGAGGCGAGAAAGGCTGGGTGCTAAAACAGCTATATGTAAAATAATCGATGCTGGGAGCTACGGTTCCTGACGTTGGAAAATAGCAAAGTATCATTTAGATTCAGTGTGTCGATCCTAATGCTTCAGTTACACGAATGAAACCGACTCCAAACCGACCGATGTTATGCCATTGGTAATAATGTAATCACTTTGGCCGGTCTGGAGTCGGGTTCGTCAGTGTGACTGAAGCTTTTACCAGGTATGGTGTCCATGAGTGGTCGGAGAATTGAAGAAAATGTCAAAGATTTCATTTGGATACAGGGGATAACCGTAGATTAAATGGATTTCAAGAGAAATACATTGGGATACATAACCAGTTTTACATGTTATCTGATAAAGCATTGTTACATAAAACTATACCAGCCCATTTTGTGTTTTCTATTTCTTTCTTACTGTAATTCAAGAAATAAACATTCAATTCTGATTTAATTTCATAAAGCAACAATTATATTTCATTAGTTGCAGCGAAATCTGTTTTCACCCATTTTCATCAACCATGTCTGTGTTGAATGGGTTTAAAAAATACTTATTCATCACCCCTTTCTTTGTAGTAGGGGGATAGTACTCCGTATTTTTTACAAATACAAATATAACTTAAATATAATTTTCATTTTTCATTATCATAGTATCTCATATTTTCAAAAGAGTGAAATTTCACTTCCGTATGACTCAGTACTGTATTCAATCTCTCAATAAACCATGTTAGTAAGTTCAGATATTCATGAAAACACAATACGTTGATGAGATATCTTATCTTCTTTTTTCCCATGTACTGACAATAAATTTAAGGATAAAATCCCTTAATGGAAGTAAATATCGTCGAATCTCCCTTAAACTTATTTGCAACGTACAAGTGCCAATTTATTAAAGACATCAATTTCAAATGAAATGTTGAAATAAAATACTTGACATGGCCTTGGTACCTCGGAACGGATCATCAGTAAGCTCTAATTATTGCCACAGACTTCTGCATTTGCCCTTAAGAATTTTAATTATTTTCTTTACTCCTAAGAAGATATAATTTTAATCACCAATCATAGATAGATCCCTGAATATATAAAGATAGGCGTGTTTGTTCTGCAAACAAGAAACAGAATACCAAACATCTAATTCACGTAGATGCAAATTTGTTCAGGCATTTTAACAAAATTATAGCTAATAATACATTTATAAACAACTTGACCTTCTTATAAAACCGTTTCTTGGAGAAGGTTTAACTCCCTTTTTAATATCTTAGCATCTCTATCATCAATTCAGGATGATCCCCCTGGTTATTGTGCATCAGGATAGATATGAAAACCCTAATCTTTCCTTTCCCGGTGGGTGTTTCATAAAGCTGTTCGTAAACTAAGAGCGACTTTAAGAACGACTGGTGATCCTTTCTTGTGGTAAATTGCGATGGTTAAGCGCGTAAGAAAGGTTCACCAATCGTTCTTAAAGTCTTTCCTAACTTACGAACAGCTTTATGAAACGGCCCTCCGTCTCGGTCTATATACCTCATTTAATTTAGGAGAAAAATTTTGGTAGTTCAAAGACGGAATTCCAATATAAGGTTCTGTTAATAACTTCTGTTAAGCTGTTTACATGGTTAAGGAAAAGGGCTTGTTTAGTTTTAATTTCATTAGAAAATCACACTTTTTATTACTCCGCATGATATTGAGAAAAATGATAAAATAGGGCTCAAAGAAAGATAAAGAACTCTTTTATTTCAACTAAAGTGTTGCCCCCTCCATAATGCGTATTGTTCGCCGATTTTAAAAAATAAGCTAAAAGATTAAATTTTCATTCATTGTTATCGATAGAAAATAGTACGAACTGAATTTAATTCATAGATAAATGTTAGTCAGTGTTAGAGCATATGAATTTAAAGCATGTCTTTAGCTCCGTTAAAAGGGCAATAATGTGAACCATGCCATAGAATTAAGGAACATTACAACATTACAAAAGTGTAGTAGTCAGGGAATGTATTAGAATTTAAGTATGGCATTTTCTTCCGGCGGTTAGAATTTAGATTCAAATTAAGCGCCAAATGCCCTCTGTCGGTGATAACTTTTTAAAAGTTTTGTGTGAGGGTGTGTGTGTGTGCATCCTTCACACCATAGCCATTTTGGGGCACATGTATTCATATAATCTAATAATGAAATAGAATAGCGACATGCATTTTTTTTGGGGGGGGGGTAAAAAAACACATGACAGGACATGCTTGCAGGTTTAATGTTCATCAAAGAATAAAATGGAAGAATTCTTTAAAATGAAATGTGTGAGAAGAATCTTTTGGACCGATTTCCCTGCTCATGTTCTGTGAATATGATTTCACATTTACTCTCTTTGAAATAAATCATTAATGCATGACTATTTTAATAATTCTCCTTGTTTTATATCCTAAGAGGTCGCTCATATATGACTTGATTATCTTGTTATGTGATAGCGATAAGACGGTAGTTTCAATATCAGTGTGCATACATGGCCTAGGTGTATTATCTGTATGCTCCAATTGCTTCCTTTGTTTTTAGTTTTCCTCTCCATTTTTTTTCAATAACTGACGCGCGTCAAGCCTCAAATCCCCCTAACTTGACTTTTATTGAAGACCCTTCTCTCAAAAGCTAATCCAGCCAAGAGAGGATGCTTCAGCCAGCTTTCACCGCCGATCCCCCATGAGATTGAATGCATATAAGATTTACTTCGCCTGAAAATGCTAAACAAACGAACCGCAGCGAAGGCCGTGCGTCCCACGAATACAAATTGGTGTGCTGTTTTCCAAATGTTTACTTTCTTTCGGCGACTTTATTGCGGCAGATTGTACATGCTCGCTGCTGGGGTCAAGTGAGCGTGGTAAGTGAATGCTTATTTTTGGATTGCGGTAAAACGCAAGCGTTGGGGGAACATTTCGTTGTAATAATCAGCTACGTAGGACTAATAGTCGCGTCATCATGAAATTAAAGAAAATGAAAACGTCCAAGATGGAGAGCATGGGTCTATGGATAGAGCAAGCAGATTGGATGATATGAAGTGTAACTGTAACTTGTAACTTAACCACTATAGATTGACGGCCACTCACTAAGAATGCATAGGAGTGAATCCGCAACTCATTGGTATGAGTGGATTGACCTTTACTTGTAATCGAGTGATAACGCACTCCCGTTTGAATGACCATGGGGTTTTCTCTTCTTTCACTAACCTTTTCACTCGGTAGAAGAGTGGCTCAAGTAGATTAATTTGAAGAGCCGATAACCGAAGCATGTTACCCACGATCAAATGCTTATTTTCGGTATTTTCTGAATTCTTGTTGCCCCAATATCGACCACGTGGTAGTCGTTCTACGTTAAGTCATGCAGAATTCTGACGAAACGATATACAATGGGAATTATGAAAGATCAACCTTACTACCTAATTACATTTCTAGTATAAAGCATTACGTATAATTTGCCGCACGGGTCCATTTATACAAAGGATAAGGATTGATCGTACAATTGCTTTTAATAACATCAGGGCCCCATCTTGCAAAGGGTTAAGATTGATCCGATCAATCGTAACTCTTTGGAAATCCATCAGTGTCATAATTTTTTCTGCAGGTAATGTGCAAAAAAAGGAGAACACACCAAATTGTCAAGAAATCAATGAATTTATGGATGTACATTCATATCTAGAAGTATTTTGATCAAACATACATTGTATATGTTGATATGCTGGCTTTCCATAGTTGCGATTGATCAGATCAATCGCAACTCTTTGTAAATGGGCCCCAAGTCTATGTGATATCAATGGCAAAAACTAACTCGACCATCAATTGCTCGCTATGTCTTGATGCGGGACCCAGGTGTCACTCACGTCGATGTCACAGTGATTCTAGTCCATCGAGGTATTCAAATCAATCTTCCCGTAATGCGTTTTAGTTAACGGTCTAATCGGGACATTATTCTTGTTCGTAGACTGAGGCTGTCTGCTTTGAGAGGTAATGTGAAAAGCAAACCGATATTATGATGACAATGATAGCGCACTATAAGTTAGATGAAGTTCGTCCATTGGTATACTCACCTCCCGATATGAGGACAAGAAAAGAGAACAAGAATACATACAAGTTAGTGGAAAGTTTATGGGTATGTGTGTGTGTGTGTGTGTGAGAGAGAGAGAGAGAGAGAGAGAGAGGGAGAGAATGATAGAGGAATAGGAGCTAAACAGGAGATACAGAGAAGGAGACATGGTTGACTAAAGTTTAACCTAGGTACGGATACACGGTCGGTGACTGTTCTTGCAACGGTATGGTCGGGCCCTCATCGCAAAATCATATCATATCAATACTGAATACTTTTTTGTCTAACCTAAAGGAGAACAATTATGGTGAGGTAGTTTAACAGCTGAATGGGTGATTTTTAGTTTCAATTATGAAGTAGCTAACTGCCTTTAAAGTAAAACGATGATCATCCCTGGTAGTATGAAGCGGATAAAAACTTTCTTTAAAAAATTTTCCATATCATGAGGTAATCATCATTCTTTTACATACAAAACTTAAATGGAAAAAAAGGAACGTTATTTGATAAACATAATTAGTGAATTTTATGCGAGCAAAAGGTCACTGATAATGATGTCTAACACTTGACCTGAGTCTCACCTGTGGACTTTCAACCAATCATGTGCATGCATTCGGTAGCCTATAACAGTTTTTGAATGGAAAAAGACAAATGAAGCTATCAGCAGTAGATATGAACTAAGTATAATGATGAACAGTTTTTTAGTCACGCTTGATTCATGAAGGTCTTTAAAGGAATATTTTATTGAATAATAATCGTTTAAAGAGAGATAGAGATAGATGGAGATAGGCAGAGAGGAAGGGAGAAGTAAGGAGAAAATGACCGACACACAATCTAAAAAAAGAGGTACATGGCCAGAGAGAGGGATACCCCACGTTAAGGATGGGGGAATTTCGGTTGTAAAGATGAACGTCTTACGCATCGTATACGGATATTTGCGAAACTTCTCGTTAATGTTAACACCACAGAGACGAGGTTTTAACTTCGAATTATTTATTATTATGGAATTATCGTAGGAGTAATTCAATAAAAACGCTTGTACTTATAAATGATCTTTAACAATGATGGAACGGTTTTAAAAAAAAATGTTATAAAATTGAGTAAGGAAATTCCGACAGGCTTATAAGAGATTTCCTTAATTGGTGCGAACATCAAGCAAGCACTTTTCAACTTTTTTGTTCCCAAGACATTCCCGACAGACTACAGGACATCATGAATTCAGCCCACGTATTCCGTTGTGACTGAGTTATAAATATTTAGTCTCTTGCCACCAAAACGGAGACGGCACAGCAAGGGGGGAGGCAGAGTCGACGATTGATGGTAAAGAACGAGTGGAAGGACGAGAGGGTGACATGAAAGGGTAAATGCGAGGCATTTGTAGGAAACTGTAGTTTGGTTTGGCAATAACACTTGGAGAATGAGAACGTGATTGGATTTTTTATTATCTTGTGCATACATGTAGGAATTTATAATGTATATGTATGGAGCATTGTGGTCCAGTGGATTAGTCTTCGGATTTTGAAACAGAGGGTCGTGGGTTCGAATCCCAGCCATGGCGTAATTTCCTTCAGCTTGAAACTGATCCACGATGTGCTGCACTCAACCCAGGTGAGGTAAATGGGTACCGGTAGGAAGTAATTCCTTAAGAAGCTGTATGCGCTATGAGCGCCCAGCTTAGCCGGGTAATATAGGAGCGCCTTGAGCTCCTAACAAGGTGGATATGTCCGCAATATAAATATCCTATATCATTATTATTATTATTATGTATGCATAAACTGTAAAAACTGAATGAAAGGGAAAAGGAGAGAAAAGAAAAGATAAAGAAAGAAAGTGAGAGAGTGGAAGAGAGGTAGAAAGTGAGGGGGTGGTGATAAAGAGATGGTAGGAGAGCGGGATGACATGGAATGGATGCTGATGATCAGTATACAAGACATAAGAAGAACGATGGGCTTGAAAAGACCTAGAGTTCATAGGCCGATTGATGATTTAGTCGTCTTGTTAGCTATCCGATGCGGTGAGCTTAGAATCCTCATGAGTTGTTATTTGTCTCTTTTGCAGCAGCCAACGTGATCAAACACTGACGGTTTTAGCGTGTTTTCCACCTTGCCCCCAATACGTCGGTTACTCGGAAATTCCCGTCAGACAAGAGCCACACGTGGCTTTGCATAGTAAAATCATATCATCTCAAGAGTGAACATGAAATAAACATGAGGGTGTGAAAATGTGCAATTTAGGGGACAAGAGCAAACGAAAACCCGACAAAAATAGAGATTTACGACACAACAAGGCGCCATTTATCACGTATTACCGTATGTTCAGGGATCGTAAATTGAATCCGAGCCAATATTCTATCCTTCCATCTCAATCGAATGAAGTTTAGGAAACCTGAGGAGGAATGTTCAAAATGTTTGCTCACTTAGTGTGTTCATTTCTATGTCATGAAAACACATCTCCCGTCATTACTAACTGGTACGCTTGTATTCAAAACTGCTATGTTACCATGGTTACTACGGTAACAATAAACAGACGACAATATTTACAACAAAAGTTCATACGATATCCTACATCTATCCTGACGACCAGCGTTACAACCAGAGTTGCATTCTTGAGGGTTTAACGAGCACGGAAGAGATTGTTTCGATGTTCCCAATGACGTGATTAAGTCCTTATATTTAATTGTAAAAGTAATAAGTTTGGTATAATCTACAAAACCCCAAAATGCAATGTTCACTTTTATGATTATGTAATACATTCATAATTGAGAAGTAATACATGTATAGGAATTATGCAAATACATGTCGAGCACCCGTTAATGTTATTTGTAACCCCTGCGGAGGTTTGTGTGTGTGTGTGTGTGTGGGGGGGGGGTATCAAATATAATTGTGAACAAATAAAACGTCCAAATCCTTTTACCACCATTAAAATCTGAAATAAGTTATTTGAGCGCAATCGCTTTAAAAGTACTCGGATTGGGAATAATCTTTCTCATTTTTTATATGCTTTCAGGCAGTAAAGCCTTCAAAAATGACAAACCTTATGATGCTTATGTAAAGAAAATGAAGTGTATTGATTATGCCGAATATAGTTTGGTAGCTTCGATAACATGTCAACTAACAGGACTGAAATTATTGGTATCCATCTTGACAATCTTAAAAGTTTCGTCCTTTCGATATGAATAAAGTTTATTTGGACAGCTTTATTTAGGATTCCCAGCGTCGTGTTCCTCTCTCCTGATATTGATTCGTTGCTAATGGCTCAAAGTTCATATAATTTCAGATTATGAAGACAACTCTGAGAGTGAAAGGTTCAGATTTCGATAACTATGATATTTAAGAAATGATGTGACGTCTCAAGAGAGTGATCTTTCGCTGTAATGTGACAGACATTGTGAACAATGTTTTTATCATTTTTCATATGGTATAATCTTTTATGTCTTTTGTAAAATCGAATATCTTGAATTGCTGACACCACGTGCGTATTAAAAACAGTTGAAATGCCTGGTAACCATATTTTTTATATGAAACTTATGTGTGTCTAACAGTTATTTTACATCTTATCCCACGATAGGAATGGCTGGTTTCAAACTTTTGTCTCTGTAAAAATGTACTTCAGTAATAACATGAATACAGTCAATTATTGATTGTTTAAATACTGTTTTTGCCAACGTTCACTTTTATTTACATTATGACAAAGCGTTTGAACCTTTAATGTCTTAGTATTTTAACATCTCAAGAAGTGGTTACACGTTTGATTGAAAAAAATATACCTTTGTATTCGCGTTGAATATCTCGTTAATCACCAACAATATACAAGCACAAATCATTATTATTGAAAATAAAAAAAATAGTACTCTGTTTGTAGAAAATGGCACTCCGTGCTTCATGAATACGCTAACTATCAGTAAAACAATATCAAAAGTACCTGATTTCGAGCATTTAGAAGTTACCAAAAAGCATGAAAACAGCATTTCTCCCGAACCGTTCTCATGTTTCCATATACCGTGCTACTGAATCATGCCAACTAGCCCGCACAATTTGATTTGATCAAGACATCCTCTTTGCCGCTCAGGCATTCAGCAAATAGTGGAATTTAAATCGCTTTTTTCATTTACCTCCTTCACGAACCTACCTTTCATTGTTATATTGAAGTTCATCACTTCCCTGACAAAAAATGAAAACCATATTTTCTGTTTTATTACGATTATTACATTTCTTAGGCTTTCAGCAGATGTGCAAACAGGGCGCGAAACATTGCACGCATGGAACAATAGAAAGTCTTATCACATCAACTTGCGCAAATGAAAACTGATGCTTTCTCAATTTAAAAACGATTTAGGTGAGCGAGTAATGGGACTCTACTCAAGGTTGTGAGATTCCGCTTCAGCGCAGCATAACGATAGTTTGTGGATGATGAATGGGAACCAACGTAAATCCTCTCTCTGATAAAATATAAGACGAAAAGGTAAGACTTCGATTTGGCCTTTACAGCGGGGATTTACCGGATAGAGAGGATGTTGGAGTCAGATGGGAAGAAATAACGTTTTTACAGATGTTAAAGGTTTGTAGCAAAATGCTATCACGATTTCTGTGTATAATGGTTCCTCTGTCTTCGGTTTTATACCTTATTGTTCCATTCTCGAATGGAAGGTATGCCAAACGTAATGAATGCAACAATAAAGATGGTAAGAATGGACTGGGGGGCTATGTAGGATGTGACACAATCCTTCAAAAGATTGAACCTTACTCCCCCTTCATTACCTTCGTAATCACACTTGATAACTTCATATCTTCTCAAGATAGATGTCTGCACTACTTATTCTAGACTTCATCACCATTACATCTCGGGAGTGTTTTATGAAAGGACTTGATGGACACTTTAACCGAAAAGTCCTGTTTTATCTGACAGTTACCATAGTAACGGTGCTTCTCAGCCAATCAGAATCAAGGAAAGAGCCAGACAACAGATAATGCTGAGACGCTCCGAATGTTACCACGGCCCATGTTGCCACCTCTAATTCTATTATTACTAATACTATTATACTACTGTTACTGTGGAGCGTTGTGGCCCAGTGAATATTAGTCTCCATACTTGGAAACAGATAGTGGGTTGAATTCCCAGCCATGGCGTAATCTCCTTCAGCAAGGAATTCATCCACTGTGTGGTGCACTCGACCCATGTGATGTAAATGGGTACCGGCAGGAAGTAATTCCTCAAAAAGCTTTGTACGCCTTAATCGGTTACCAAGCTTAGCCGAGATAATAGTAATAGCAGGGCCTTTTTTTAAAGCGCCATGAGCACGGAAAGGTGTACCTGTACCCTATATGAGTAACCACCATTACCTCTACTATTACTACTACTACTACTACTGCTATACATCTTCTTCTTCTTAATCTTCTTCTTCTTCTTCTTCTACTACTACTACTACTACTACTACTATTTTTACTATACTACTACTGCTACTATTTTTGTTGATACAGACATGTACTTAATGCGCCCTCACCCTTTATTAAATAGAGTAAAGTCATTATTTCTCGCTGCATATCAGACGATCTCATTTTCGTTTCACCAGTCTTTCTTTCGCAATCTACTCTTCTACCGATTACAGCGTGATACAAAAGACGCCTCACTCGCTAGAGTAACTGAAAAATAACATGTTTACGTGATATCCGAAGTGAAACGTAATAGCTTAGACCGTTATCACCGTGTTGTATCCGTGTTCAACCCACGGCTTAACGCAATCACACCTCCAGGCTATTTGTGCTTTTAAGGTATGTCATGAATCGTGTTCGGCGGGGGTACAGGCAAGGAAGATGAAGTGTTTTCCTTTACAAACTCATAAAAACATCTCAGATCGATTGATGATTAATGTTAATCTTGGCAGTTTCTACATTGTTCAATTTTATGTATTTTAATGTTTTAATACGGTCGAAATAATCGTTCTTATTTTGCAATGTTTATTTTAGCTTTCTTCGCAGTTCAGCTTTTTTGCATTGATTTCACATGACATTTTGAATATCTTTTTTATTGTTGAATAGCAAATAGTTTCTGTAATTGTATTCTTTTGTATAGGGGCCCCATGGAAGATCAGCTGTTGTTGAATGGGCTACCACTTATTAAGTAAACAATAAACAATTAACAATTAATTGGGTTCTTTCTTTAAATCTTTGTAGTTGCATTGAAAGAATATACATGTATTAACAGTATGGAAACAGTGAAGGAACGAATTCTAATGTGAGTGTTTCTTAAGGATTGAAAAAAAACCCGATGCAATGTTGTAGAGCAAGTTGCTACTTGTGATAAAGTGAATATCAGGCGCCCCAAAGGCTACAGTAAATAAATTTGTACAAAAGGGAGACATTGCCATCACTAGTTGACCGATATTTACGATAGGCACATGAAATTAGGTTTCGCTCGCCCGCAAACCTCCGAAAACAAATAAACAATGTTTTCGGAAGTTGATATAAGATTAACTTTTAAGCGTGTTATGCAAACTGTTCCACTGTGCCGTAATGCATTCCCTATATCAATACAATTATTGATGATATATTTATTTTGCGTTTACCATGATTATCCTTTAGTTCACTCGTCACATTCTCATTGGCGTTTGGCATAGAAATACATACTTGCTCCCAAACTGCCAAAAACTGCAAGAATTGATACACACTGACTCCTTAGCCCTCTAGAGAATTATCCTGTCATTTTCTTAAGTAATAAAATACAGTTGTTTGCTCCAAAATCGGCTGACATCTGTAATAGAAATATTGACATTTTGAAATGGAGCTTTGCTTCCAGTCTGTTCTTGAGTTCAGTCGCTGTTTAATTCTCATCCAAAGCCATCCGTTAATGTCTTCGACCAACAGCAGATCCATGATTTCACGAAAGAGGGGTGTGGAACATGGGCAGATTTTGTAATAGAATAATGATATTATAGGTATATTTACCCAGGGAAGCCACTTCAGTTCTGAAAACTGTTCTCCCAGCGGGCCCTGCTATTATTATTACCCCGGTTGTAGCCGGGCTGCCTTGGCGCTCAAGCATTCAAGGAATTTCTTCCTACCGGGTACCAATTCACCTCACCTGGGTAGGGTGTAGCACTATGTGGATAAATTTCTTGCTGAAGGAAATTACGCCATGGCTGGGATTCAAACCCACTACCCTCTGTTTCAAAGTCAGAAGATGAATCCACTGGGCCATAACGCTCCACCCCCCCCCCCAACTAAAAGGAGGAGGATGCACTGGCAAGTGTCCCATGTACCCCCTGATCCCTTCCTACGGACGATGATCAGGTTGTCAGATTAAGGACTGATGGAGCATCATGGCATCGGGATGGGTGAATTATTATATGATGGACGGGTGAGACTAGATAGATCATCCTAAGAAGCTATGAAGGCTCTTGAGAAGATCCCTCTAAACCGTGCCAATCAGAATAGGATGGATTTCCCCGGGGATTTACATCTGAAATCCGAGAGAAGCAGGAGACCGCATAATCTAATAGGACCCGCTCAATATAGGCAATATCAACATGATTATGAAACTGAAAAGAACTTCTAACATAGTTCTGCTAGAAACTCCAAAATCAGGATTTCTTGGAGTACACTTTAATGTACATGGGAGGGGTGTGTTGGAGAGATGGTGAGAGAGAGTGTGTGTGTGTGTGAGAGAGAGAGAGGGAGAGAGAGAGAGTGAAAAAGGGGAGGGGGAGTAGCAGCTATGACAAGACACTGAATTTCATTAGCCCTGATCACGGACCCCTCTCCCAGGTCCGTGCATGGAGCTACTGACACAGAGTTCCATTGACCATGCTCTGATACATATTGTCATTTTCACCCACATCGGGAGGTAATGGATCATCAAACGCCATCTCTCTAAGAAATATTAAAACATCTTCCATAACAGGCCCATGATCCCTCATCAGAACTGTGCAGTGACATGCTTTTATGCCGTCCTTTTTACAATTACCACTCGGCGGCAAGCTACCATACATCATCGAATGTTAAACTCTTTCCATTTTTCCCAAATGAAGCTTGCTCACTGAAGGGTGCGCTCCAAGGACACGCTGACGGTGGCATTGGCAGACTTCTCAGCAGTCAAAATACTTGACAAAAATAAAAACAAAAATGTAATGCATCTTCGAATTTTACCTCTGTTAGCCATCATTATTTTGGCTCGCACACCAAACGTCATGAATGTTGCTTTCCCGACGGGCGCCAGCGACAGACGCTATTAGCCAGACACACCAACTAACATGACTAAAATCGGCTGAGACCGGACAGCACAAATACGTTACCACGAAGGTCCTCTAATTGTTGTGCATGGAGTTGGTACCGTTATGACTGGGGCAGCATTACATACTTGTAATGTCTATATTTCTCCCAAGACATGAAAGATTTCATCGATCACTGTGGTCACTCCAGTCACCTGGGGCGACCATTGACTTAGAATCTGCTTACCCTATGACGAGGATTCTATGAACTTCGCTTGCTCTTTCACTCTAAAGAATACAGTTCTAAATTAGCACTTCTAGCAGTTTCTTTAGTAACTGTAGTAAAGGACCTAAAAACAAAATGTGATGTGCTAAAGTGCAGTCACAATGTGAGCTCTAAAACGATGTTGATTTATCGCTTAATTTACTTTTAAGAGTGTCGCTTGTATAGTCTTGTTCATGTTGATCGTAGGAAAGAGTTTAATCTTTAATATTGAAGATGATACAGATTATTCATACTATATAAGAAAAAAATCTATTTTTTTCTCCCTAATAAGGTTGGTGTACTTTGAGGGTGTAGTTAGCTATTTTTTGTGCCCTAACGGTTGCGGAGTTGAACCCATTAAAAAGGTACAGATGTAGATGTAAGCTTTGAACATCTCTTCTGCGGAAAAGTGCAAAAAAAGAGACAGAAATGCATGCATATTTTCTTTCACAAATCACCTTTGAAAAAACACCGATGCATTATGGGACCAGTGTGTGAGGAGGGCACTCAAAACCTGAAGTGCCTTGTATGCAGGATTTAAGTACGTGTACTGTATGTCTGACATCAGGTGGAAGTCAATAAGGGGTTACTGAAGTTCACTTCAAATCTCGAATTTGGTTAATGAAAACAAACATATTTTTGCCCTTCATGATGTTATCAGGTGATCTTATGATAATAAATAAACATATAGCGATTGCAATCATTGCCTGTGAGTCAATGTTAGTATAACACTCTAATCCGTGTGAGAAATTGATTTGTTAATAATTCTCTCATAACAACTCCATACGCGGTCGCGCTTTGGTGTAAGCCTGGTAAACGGCGCCAGAGTTATCACTGTATGGATGGCAGTTTTCCTTCTCTTCTTTTCAAGATATAATCTCGCAATCATTATGCGTATGAATGATATCTTTAGTTACATTTCTCATGCAGCCAGATATGATTATATGTAATGCATTCTCGAAGAGAAACGCATTTCATTTGCCCTTAGGTTACGTCTCACTGTTTGATCTCTTGATGTGCATCAAAAGCCGCAATGTAGTGGGATTGAATTCTATATCAATCCTGATTTTTACCCTCATTCTTCGTCTTTTGCTTGTATATTATCATAACCATATACATGTTATAGCTTCGCTTTTGAAATTAGCCTCCAAGGTTCCAGCTATGTGTGGTACATGTACATTATATACATTTATTATACATTTATATGAATTTATATAAATACATGTACCTATCATATTAAACCGGTATTGATCTTAGGATTCAATCTCCCATACTCTATTGATATGGTACAATTTATTTTTGTAAACATGGTAAATGCAGTTTGGCGTGAATATTTGTTATTTTCTTATTTTATCAGTATTTATGATTTAGGGGCAAAAAGTATAAATACATTGTCAAGAAAAAGCGCACCATTATGGGGAACCCTTTCACAACAATCTTGATATTGGCTGATGAAAAAAATCCCGTAAGGAATCATTAGACTGCTACCTTTAAGTCTTGATCATGACAATGACTGGTAACTGTGAGAATGCATCTTTTTTATACTCTACAGTCTAGTATAAAAAATTCATAAACTGCACAAACATGCAAATTTATACATTATTTTTTTTCGAGACATGAATTCAGTCCATCTCAGGAAGGTCAAAAGTACTCAAACATGTCAAAGATGACATTTCGTAAACCCCAAAGCTAGCTATGTTTGTGGCAAGCATTTTTTTTACTTTCCTTGGTCATTGATCTGTCGAGAGAAAGAAATAGAGAGAAGGGGAGAAAAGAGAGCGAGAGAAATGGAGACAGATGAAAGATAATAAAGGGGAATAGAGGGAGATGATGAGTAAGTCTGTTCTCGTTGCGTGTGGGTGTGTGTGGGAGTGAGATGGAGAGAGGGGGGGGGGGAGAGGGAGAGAGAAAGGGGAAGGTTGGTGTGGAGGGGTTGGGGTGAAAGGGAGAAAAAAAGTTGATTAGGGAGAACGGGAATATGAAAATTAAATAACAAGTTTGGATTGATTTTCAACACAGCATTGCATTGGTAAACGAAATGTTTTTGGAATGAGCCCCCTTTTACACCAAAGATATTAGTACGACCGAAACGAAGTGGAGGTGCTGTCTTTTAAAAAAATGTGGTAAATGTTTTATTAACATTATCAATATGGTACTTTATTCATCGTAATTGACAATTAATGTAAAAAGTGGGATGATCAAGTTTCGTGTAATTTTCACCCGCATTCTTGTGGATTTCTCATTCATTCAGGTAATTCACAGACAAGTTCCGAAGTTAATAGAGCTGTTCTACGATTGGATGAGATATGTAGGCGACATTTACTCTTCGGAATTGAATGCAACGTGACAGCTTTCACCAAATTGTTGTTTCTCGGGTAAGCAAAATAATATTTTGTTACCTATTTTGATAATCTCGGAATGACGGTGACCTTACCAAGCGATATATTTTACTTAACATGTTAAAATTTTATTTTGGGCGTGTGTTTACAGAATAATACGATCATATTCGCAACAGCTTTAATAATAATAATAATATATACATGTATGGATCAGTCGCAAAAGATAATATGTATATATATATATATATATACATGAAGTTAAGAAAATTATCAATCAAATTAATCGTCACATTCATTTATTTTCACATCTCTAAAAAAAAACAAGATACAGCACGTCGTGATTAAAACATTTAGATGATTCCATAAAAATAGGAGTAAAATTGCACATTTTGACAAAAGAGCAAAAAAAAAAAAACAAAATAGGATGTGAGGGAGTAGCAATTCTTATTTCCGCTATTCCTCCCCTCCCCCCTCTCGTCCCCGACTCATTTTCTCTTTAAAGGAAAAAAAATAACCACAGCTTACATTAATGAAAAAAAACATGAAAGGCAATGACCATTTTTTTTCTGGCAATATGTCTTCGATTCGTTTTTTTAGGATCTCCTGTCGGCTGTGAAATCAGCAAGTTCTTTCGACAAGTATTATTGATCTTGAATATTGTTTTTATTTCCTCTTAGTGCCGGAACTGTCGGTCAGTTAAAAGTCACGCAGCCGGAATATCGTATATATATATTCGTCTTGGGTCTTGAAGGAAATCAACGATATTAGCTGCTGTTGTCAGAAATCAATACATTTAAGTGCTTTTTCCTATTTCTTATCATTGTAAAACAGGAGACGCTGGAGGCAAATGACCTGAAAAAAAAAGAAAATTAAACCAAAGAGGAAAATAATTCTTTGGCAGATTTCATTTTAGGTTTGTTAATTCGACCAAATTAAATAATAATTCTAATGATCAAAATGATATATTATATTGGAGGGCACAGATTGGAATACCAGAAATGTTCGAGGAACCTATGAGATATTCGTCGGATTCTGGCCATTTTAGGAAGACGCTTTCGTATTGAACAGGCATTTGAAGCGCTGAAACTAAACTACGCGTTTTTAATGCATCGCTAAACCACTCAGATAATAACGAGTGATAATTCATATTGCATTCTACGTACCAAATTATTTTTGATTTTCGATTGGATAAAGGCTTCATAAAGGACTTGCAACTGTAACTTTGCCATTTTGGCAACTACCATAGAAACCTTGATTCTGATCGGCTGCTGAGACCTATTACCATGGAAGTTGCCATTTTGGCAGAGTTACAACTGTTGCAGGTCCTTTATTAAATGGGCCCCTGATGAATGATGCGCGTATGAAAACAAACCAGGTGCGCGCATAAGGAGAGGATGATGGGATAGAACTTAATAGCTTTAACTGAATTTCATCAGTCCTTTATTTAGTTTAGGTGTTGTCAGGAACGGATCGGTGTAAAAATGGCAGAGGTAAAAATGACAGAGGTAAAAATTGCAAAGGTAAAAATGGCAGGGGTAAAAAATGGCAGAGGTAAAAATGGCAAAGGTAAAAATGACAGAGGTAAAAATGGCAAAGGTAAAAATGGCAGAGGTAAAAATGGCAGAGGTAAAAATGGCAGGGGTAAAAATGGCAGAGGTGAAAATGATAACACTTTAGTTGGTATTTCTTTCTTTTTTTCCTGGACTTACATGCACGACCTTTTCATGTCAAATCCCTCTTCTAATATTCAAATTTGAAGAACACAGTGGATCCCAAATATTCGTTACTGGGGAAATTCACACTGACATAAAGTTTATTAGAATGATATTGGTGAGGGCTTTAGGCGGAGAATCAATCAAAGATTTAAAAAGCTACTAAAATTATACATGTTAATGGGGATGTCATCTGCGAGCATTTTTTCCCAGATATGGTGTAATAAAAAATATAAATGGAATGTCATTTTCTAAAAAAAAATAAATTGTTTTAATTGTACCTTAAGTGTATTAACATACAAATAATTTCACATCCGCTCTTGAAAGATTTTTTTTAGCCATCACGAGCCACTGATTAAAAAAAATTAAAAGTAGACAATTTGGCCCATAAAATATGGGGTAGTTACTAGTATACGACGTCACGGATCAAAAACTCAAACTAATAACTTTCTTAATCATTGGTGGGTTTTCCGCACACCTTCATCAATATAGTTTCTGCTATTTCTACAGTAAACCATTCGTCAGGGTGAATTTCCCCTTCAAGAAACCTAAGAAAAACCTATAAATTAAAATCCCTGATTCGCTACACATTTCAAAATTCATGCGGTACCCGTTACCATAGAAACTAGTTAAGGAACCTGATATCCACTTGGACTAGCTGCAATGAGGTTCTACTCTGAAAAAATGAGCACTATTGCTATTATTTTATCATTTACGTTAAACTATATACGTATCATATCAATATCTATTTGGATCCATTAATATGATGTTGAAATATGAAAATTTACTTTTATAACAGAACGTTTTGTTATTTTTCTGTTATCAAAGTTATGCAAGTGGTTCAAAGAAATCCCGAACTCGTCTATTTCAGTGTGTTAATGGTAGCGCACATTGGTGTTTACATTACAATTTGTTGGTATGTGTGACGAAATGCTGTTCTACTATACGAACTGATCAAGATAAATCCTTTCACTCAATAATTGAAGTCATTTTGGCATGAAAATGTTTGAGTTTAATCATATCAACGATAAAGTATATATTAGACCTAAAATGATGACAAAAAATCCAAATAATATCTCATCAGTTCATAATACTAATTGTGTCGATTTAGGAGTCGATTCAAGGTCAATAATTATGACTGATATTAACTGGAAAGGCTCTATTTTTTCATTGCTGATCTAGCATGTCGTGATCTTAACCTCTGTCAGTTTTGCCTCTGCCATTATTACCTTTGCCATTTTTACCTCTGCCATTTTTACCCGGCACCGTCAAGGCTGTACCTATATAGGATTTTCCACAGGGGGGGGGGCAACGTCCGCCAAAAAAAATGACAAGCCCCCCCCCAAAAAAAAAAGGTCCTCAACGGGGTATAAAGGACATTTCGCACCAGAAACAAAATTTATAAGCCAAAAAAAAAGGTCTCAAACTTCAAAGGAGGGGGGCACTGGTGGCTCGTCAGGGATCAGTTGTGACTCGTCAGGGGGGCAGGGATATGTCCCTTGCGTGGGTTTTGACTCGTCAGGGGGGCAGTCTGCCCCCCATAGGTACACTAATGGGTGATGTCTTTGTCGAGAAATGTGTTATCTCGACTATTTTCCTTTATTTGCTTTACCGCCTTTGTTCTTGAATTTCTATTTACGGTGTTTAACCCATCGTTTTGTAAACGATGCAATACAATGCCAATGGATAATGTGCTAAATTACCCCTCTCTTAACATACCAACTCATTATATTCATCGGAATATTATGGCGCCAAATCAAACAGTCGACTTTTTGGCCCGAAGGGTTACACTTTAAAACAATATCAGGTGCTCACTAAGGAATTGTGTCATCAATATTGCGAACCCAGATTAGAAATGGAAGTCGACAGTGTCATTAATATTCACTCTGTGATCATCATCAAAATTTCATATTGAGGGACAGAATCCATAGATGCTTGGTGGAAAATACATCTTTAGGAAAGAACGGACTTCTAATTTGATTAGCGCAATCTGAATGACGCTATCATAATGATCAATACCCATGTTAACCCACATCATAGTATGCTTTTATCTCTCTATCGTTCATTGCAAAACTCTTTGCCCAGCGTTGACCCTGTTCAAAAAACTAAATAATAATAACACCAACATGCTTATATAGAGCATATCACTGCCAAATGCGTCCCTATTCGCTTTTGAAGGAGACAGAAAAGGCAAAGGAAAACTGGGAAATTATCTAATTTATCTCATTAATCAATGGAATTAAAGCCTTCGATGACCCCATTGCGTTGGTCTCTATTTCACTTCATTATTAACATAAACCTGCTTAACTGCAATGATGTGGATAAGAAATGTATCTCCTGGATGTATTTGCAATTTGAATGAAAAATACAATTTTCACTCTGCGTATTTTTCTTTTTCTAAATTTCTTTGCGGGATAAAGATTGCTTTCTGAGGAGTACAGCAAGTCTGCATATGCCGACGTAACCCAAGACAAGACAAGATTGAATTGGACTTTATGAATTCACGCCAATGTTTAGGATAGGCCCTAAATTTACGAACGAGAATTTAAAAGACAAAGAGCGCTGATGGGGGCGCTGCATATCCACAATCATAAAATTCGATATTTGATATGCCATCAACAAACATGACAAAGAGAAGATATTTAAATTTCTGTAGATTTATCTATTGTGATCAGATTGATACACTATTATACTTTCTGTACTACATTCATCATTTTCAGTGAAATTTCGACCTGAATGATCCCATCTTGTTTTTTGTCCCCCAACCCCTTCTTGCCCTATCCTTTACTTGATCAGTTTCAAGCCCTCTTCTCACATCAGACTATCTTCCTGATAAAAATGCCTTGCACTAAATTTCAACTGATCATACATTCCCCCAGAACTTAAAATTGTGTTAGAATGGGTCTTAACCTACATGCAAGTAATCGATACGAGTTAAATTGGATCCATTTATTGTTCCCGTCTCCAGTGACTGCAGTAAATGAGATCAGATTTAAAGCAGGAAGTCATGACCAAGTCCCCCGTCCGATCGGTTGGTGGGTAGGTGGGGACTTGGATGGAAAGGCGGATATGAGGGTGTGCGTGGGGAGGGGGGGTGCGTGAGTGTGTTTTTAGGAATATCGAGGGCGTGGGAGGGGGGATACACACACTTGTTTTGTCGTTAGCGCATTTGATTGCCTTCTTTTGGGCGTAAGTATAGTGCGTTGAATGTGCGGGAATTTACGTTCAACTAAATGTTTTATCGTATGCAAAATGACCCATGCTAAGAATCAAAGGCAGCATACAACATAGATCGTTTGTAGGTTGCGGTGCACGTGCGTTCATATACACAAACACACACTGGGATTGGGGCCATAGCCTAATGTTGAGATGGTGGTAGTTGACATAGCGTAAGTTTATGGATTCAGAACTTTTTATGATTAGTTAAATCAACAAGAAAACAATAACTTGGGTAAAAATTGCGATCACCATCTTCGTCGACATCATCACAACCTTTGTTCTCTCTCCCTCGCCATAAGGGAAGTCAAATAAGAGGTTGTGTAATGATGATGATGATGATGGGAGTGGCGTAGTAACGAAGGAGGAAATGACAGACTAATAATAAAATAAAAAGTGGAGTAGTCTTTAACTAAGTTACAAACAATACACGATTGGATAGCAAAGGAGAGACAGAGTTAAATAGAAGAGGAAAAGGGAGATTCAGAGAGGCAGACAAAGGTACTGAAAAGGAGAGAGTGAAGCGAACAGAAAACATATTGAATGCGCTCCGTTTCCCCTTACCCTACTACACGTTGAACCAATAGAGTGGAGGGGAGATAAGTGAATGCTGTGATGGCACTAAAGAAAAAAAAAGTAGAGACGGAAAAGCACCCAAGTAGTTAACAAGGAGCATTTGGAAGGAGGCTACACAAACAAAGAATCTGAGTTTCAGACCTCAAAACACCCCTGAACAAACACTAAAGATGTTAACTGCTTCTATTTAAAGGTGTTAGTGAAAATAACCCTGTGACCGAGTAGCATAAAATCCTGTGGATGTGTGCTGTGTGTTTCATGTGAGCAAACGCTTTGATTTTTTCCCTAGTCATGCTAGTATTCCATAATTGAATTTATTATACTACATTATGGAAATACAGTGATTTTTATTTGTGCTCGATATACTTTTGAGAAAAATATTAGTATGTAAAATCCTAAACTAAGTCCTGTTTGTAAATTGATAATTCATTTGAATCTATAAATCTTGCTTTAATGGCTGGGGTCTTGAACGAAAAAAAAGTATATCATCTCAATTTATTTGATCGTGGTTGAAAATAACTTACACAATTTCACTTATTCATCAAATTCGTTTGTTTACTAGACATTAAGCTCCAAAACACTATGTATTGCGAATGTTCAATAATTTCTAGGGAAATAAATTCAATTGGACCCAAAATATTAATGCTTAATAATAATAAAAAATGCCCTGCTCCCTGACTTGCAGGAAAAAAAACAACAAAAAAATAAAACTGTTTAAGGCTTTAGTCTCATAGATATAGGTCTACCAAGGATATAAACTTTATCCATTCCTTGGGATAACTTGGATAATTATTGTCCAGTGATAGTTATTCAGTTCTACCTCCACGATTAACGCTCTGTTTTCTATCATACGTATTGACTTATCTCTCATTTTAGATATTTTGTACTTTATTTTTCGTTCTAATTTATTGTTATGTTATTTTGTTTTTATACCTTCAAAATCTAGATTCACAAAATTTGATACCAATTGTCAAAGTTGATTATCAAATGGAAATAATTCCCAAGGCTACCAATACATGTTTTTCTTATAACCCGTTTACATGCATTTTGTGCCTGTACTTATTGTTTATTACTGTATACTATCTTGCCTATTATTATTATTATCATTATCAATATTAGTTGTTTTTGTTCTTTCTTGTTAACAGGGCCACATGGAAGACGATTAAGTTAGTAGTATGTGCCACTATGTATACAATTATCATTAATGCATAAATGAATTAATTGATTAATAAATAAAAAAAAATAAGAAGTGAATAAATAAATTGATAGATAAATAGATAGAAGGATAGATAGATGGAGAGTTAAATAAATAAATAAATAAATAGAGTGAAGAACAACTGAACACAGACTTAACACATCTTTGAATCTTCAGAAATTTTAGTTCTCGGAAACAGACACCTGACATAGATATCAAGAGAGCACGGTAGGTTATCGCGTAACGCTAAATGATAAATGTAGCACCTGGTCGCCCCATCTTCGGGGCCATTTACGTCTGTACTTTTTGGCACAATTATGCATGGAATCGTATCGGAAATCGAAAAATAACCTCGTCATTTGAAGAAGGGGAAAACGTAGAAGAGATTTGTTTCATTTTGAAAAGTGTCCCATTTGAATTCAATACGGTTAAAGCGGAAAAGAATAGGAACGATGGATGGCGACATGGCAGATGTCAGACGCATGGACGAGTGGATGTGGGGGTGGATGTTTGTGAAGGGAATATCTGTGTGTGCGCACCTTATCCCAGAACCTATAGGTTTTTTTTTTTAAGGACATTATTTCTGAAACAGCTCCTCACTTGACCTCTTCAAAGGGCATCTTAAACACACCCGTATAACTATAAACCTTAACATTGGAAGTAGGATTGTTCCAAGGGGGTGCTGCGTGTATTATTCTCCATACGCAGCACCCCCAGGAATTCTGGTACGTGTGGCAAATGGGAAAAAAAATCAAGGAAAATAACCCTAAACTTTTTTTTCTTGTCAAATTTCTTGGCACCAAAACGGCTTTCACTCTTTTGAAACCCTTTTTATTTTTTGCTTGTCAAACGAACCTCAGTATCCCCAGCAAAATAATGTTCCCAGGCCCCAGGGCCTAGTTCCCAGGGTCCAGAAACTCAACTTGTTTCATGCCTTTAACAGCTCTTTGTATCCTCTGGGGAAAAAACCCTATATGAATCCAGTCATTATCATAATTCATTTATTAATTAGCTATTTTGTATTTTTGTGAACAGGATTTATTTTTCAGAGGTATGAATCTGCTTTCCAAAATAGCCTTTGGTTTTCTTGTACCGGTACTTGCATGTAACTTAAACATATCATAAACATTTCAGCAAAATGTGTTTGTGAACAGTTGTTATATCAATGTACCAGTCGAACTTCATTTCCACATCCCCTCGTGTGACTCCAGTAGGGATTTCAAATATTGAAATGAATACCTAATAACGGTCTTATTGGGAAACAAAGATTCTCACCTGTTCACCGGGGTCATTTGCATGTTGTAACACAAGGAATGATTATTATTTCTTTTTACAAATAAAGATTTCTTCTGCAAAATCATATCATTGCCACTGAATTCATAAAACAATATATCAAATTACATGGCAATATCTCGTTATGAAAGTAAACGTTTGAAAATAAGAACATAACCTTTGAATAAATATTCAGTATATATTTTTTTATCTTTCGAAAAATAAAATCTTCCCTGATCAAATTAACCCAGACGTGAAAGAAAAAAATACACATACATAGAAACATTGATATTTTGACATGTCTGACAAAGGTTTCTTTAAAAGATTGTCTTAATCCTAACAACTGTTGTTTGAAAATCGTATTACTGAATCTGATGCGAATAAATACTCCATATCACAGATACACATTGATTTATGAATCGTCAGGGCAACCCTATTGAATGAACACGATCTCTATTTGTCAGCTAACAGCGAGGTACCTGTCGGACATACAAACGTTCCGAGCCCTCTAGGTCACAACGACCCTCTTCGCCGGACAGTCCTTTCCCCCTGGAGGACCGGCGGAATCCCCCTTGGTCTTCCGACTGTAATAGAGGATATCTTTTATTCAAGCATCTCCGGATCTGACGGAGATACAATGACAACGTGGTCGGAATACGGTCAATCTATCCCATATCAGATGCTTGATGTAAAAAAATCCTTGCCGCAGACCAAGGATCTTAATAGGTCAACTTTACCTGGTGAAGATAGTCCTTGAAAGCCATCAAACCCCTCTTCAACAGACATTTGCATTTGAGTGGATGCACAAATTCAATACGTCAGAAGGGAAATGTTTTGTCAACGAAATGTGTTAGAGTTTTCATGTTGGTAGATTGTAAAACCTAACCACCTCCCCTACTAGACAAGGAATGGGAGATCTTGATAGTGGTGTGTTTTAAAACTATTTTGTCGTCATTCAACTAAATACCGAATGAAGAAATTACCTTCTTTACCGTCTAAGTTTACGCCAACGCTCGAATAATCTGAACGATTCTCAATGAAATTAAATTCATCCCAGGAATAGCATGACTATCCACAGGACTGAAAATATTTATATTCAGAGACTGCGATTGAGTCACTATGTGGAGTTATACATTAAGACGCAAACCTACAAGTAACAAAAAACGAACAATTATACCCTCTAGACTTGCATTCATAAATGTATAATTTATGCAATTCAGATAACTAATCGTCAATTAGGCTGCTAAATTCTTACGATTATTGGCGAATCCCCGGCTTAACCGATCTGTATGAATCATTTTGACTGTAAATGACTGTATAAGAAGCGGTAATCACCTATTTGGGCATGGTGGCCGATTGTCTGGATGGGGGCACTTAATCGATCCTAGGAAATCTGGCGAAAAATGGGCTTGATTATAAGTGCAGTAAGATAAAATGAAAATAATATTCTTTAAACCTTACTGTACATTTTTTTTTTCAAATGAAAAAGGTTATGTCAATTATGTCAACTCTATACCTATAGATCATTCCCATCTTCCTGGTCTTTGGAAGATTTTACAAAGAAATATGGAAAAACGGCCAAAACCTTTTACGATCCAGGAAAAGATGAAATCATAAATGATAAATTGAGGCTTTTAATCATTCTTAGCTTGAAACTATTGCCCTTAATGAAGATATAAACTGCAAAGCTTTATTTTTTTCACAAAAGTATGAATCTATAGAGTGAAATATCCGATAACCCCTCAGAACGCCAATCATTCTTTAATCTGAGCCCAACACCACTTTGTCAAATCACACATGCCATTGCTTTGTATAAGTTCTTATTTATTGAAGAAATGAATTGGTTAGGAATATAAATACAGACATGACAAAATATTGAGATACGGAGCAAATTATCATAATTTGCCTTGCTCAAAATTGTCTCGAAAAAAAAAGTTTTGTATCATGTTAAAAATCGAAGTGTTCCCTGGTCATCCATCATCCCACAAAGGTAAACCTGTAAACTACATGCAATATACAAGTAAGTATAGAGATTTTGATATGTCTCTTGTTTGTTGGTGGGAATGGTTAAGAGCTCATGGAAGCCAAGGGCAACCCGGGCAGGATTTCTTCTAAAATGGCTTTGGGGAGATTCAATTCACCCAGTGCGTGTCTCGAGTTTCGGAGATATAGAAACCCAGAGGTTTCCCCTTAGGTAATGGAAATGCTGTTTCCAAAATAGGTTTATATTGATGTAGAAGATCAGTCGCTATTTTGGGTGAAAGTATTTTGTTCCCCGAACCAACCGTGATTTGTCGCGGTGTTTGTTTTATATCAAGGGAACGGCTGTGTACGGCTTATTGGGCAGGCAGTTATTAATGTAGATGAAATGCTCATTGGTTGATGGGAGGAATTTCTAGAGGGAAAATCAAAGGGAGAGACATGGAGATAGAATAGGATGCATTTCAAGACTTCGTTCCCAAATGTTTGTATCTTTTTTTTCCTCTGAGAAAAACATATCTCATTACATATTTTCGTACAAGCATGTTAAAAAAAAGGCTCTAATATACATTTTTCAATTGTTGCGCTCTGCTGAGAAATCAGGTTAACTTTTCATTATTGAAAGGACTAACTGGAAAATGGAATGATATCGACAACATAATATTCATAACTGGTTTTTTTTTTACTTTTGGATCCGAGCTCTTCAGTGTTTTGTCGGGGAAAGAAAAGGAAATTTCGAATATACACATAAACAGAGAGACGGAGAGAGAGGGGGGGGGGGGGCGATAAGGTATTTTAAAAACAAATGGCATATAGCATAGAGTGAGTGAGTGGGTGTGTGCGTGTGCATCTAATGCGGGTGTGAAGAGGAAAGGAAGGGGGAAGGTGGGCAGATGTTTGATAAAACAAATGATGTACCCAATTAGACATGTCGGAGGGCACATTTTATAAGGAAGGTCAGAAAAGAGACGGCATCCTACGTTTACAGAATTAAGCATTGCTATGTTTGTTCCATCACCCTCAGAGGAAAGTAGCTCGAAAAGTCGCCACCCTAGGCTGTTACGCCATGCGAAGGTACGTGTGTATGTGTCTGTCTGTGACTCTCAAAAGACTTGATAAGAATGACCTGGGGGATATGGATTGCACAATCAGTGTTCCGACAACGGAGGAACATGAAAGATCGAAAGGTAGAGAAATACAGAAAGAAATCGTTTGACCAAATCGAATTCAGTTGCTGATATTTGGTTACAATAATTTCCGACTGATTCCGGCGCCTGAAACTATGCTAGACCTTTCGAAGCAGTTCATTTATCATGAATGAAAAGCTAATGAATATTCACAATGCCTTCAGCACTCTTCTCCATTTAGGTTCGTTGCATGGTGGGGTCAAGATTCGTGATAATAATCAAATAAACTGCAAATCAGTTTTGAGAATGCCTGTAAGGTCCAAAAGAATAGAATGAACGAAAAATAACTTTATTAGTAAACGAAAACCGGGAGAAAATATGGGACATTGAGCTATGGTGTTGAAGCAGGGCCGTTGGGTGAAAGATAAGAGAGAGAGAGAGAGAGATTGGGAAGTGTGGCTACAACTTAAACATATTTTAAACATGTTCAAGATAATATTCCTTAACAGTTATCCCTTAAGAAAAGAAGTTACAATAAACACAAGGTATTAATCAAATTACCCTTCAGGTTTATTTAACATGAATTGATTGGGTCATATCACATGCTTCAATTCAATATAAAAATAACTCACATATTGAAAACCATTATCAGTTCAATTTTTATTCAGTTCATGTCCATTCTCTCAAGAGTTGTATAGCATTATCCAAACACCATTGATCAACAAGCGCCGATATCGGAAAACGGTTGTAAAATGTTTATTGTAGCTGCAGGCATCAGTACGAGCATGGGAACTTTGAGATACATGACAAATTCACCTAATTCAAATGTTTATTTCGTTTTGATCATTGCCTAAACCATGTAAACCTTAAAGAAATTCCTTCGGTGAAAATTTATATCCATACGGAATCATAGCAACATATATCCCACCTAGGCACTCGCGTTTTCTTTCTGCATTTGCCACTTTCCACCCAGGTGTAGCAAATGGATACCTCGTAGGAATGAATTCCGTGAATGCTCGAGCACCTGATCTGGCTAGCCGTGCTAAAGGCGGGTAATGCGCTTTTAGAAAAATGTTTCATATTAATATTCTTGTTATGAGAAGAGATTATGAAAATTCTATCACTGTATTATAATCATTCCTTGTATACTACAGACACCATTTTACTTGCCTACATGATGTATTTATAAACGTAGGTAAGCAATGTACAATGTAGGTGCCCGATTACCGTCAATGACCTTGCCAATGTTAACCCTATCTAGGCCGGGGGGGGGGGGCCTCGGAGGCCCCCCCTCAACGAATCGCGCGATATTTTCGCCGCGCAAAATTTTTTGACCGCGCCGCTCGCTGACTTTTTACTTTCAAGTCTTGCGCAACTTATGAGACTAATTTTGCGTCACCCGGGTACGTGATTCCGAAATAACGCAACATAATGTAAGTGCATGTCAGACCAAAAATTGCTCAAAAACGTGATTTTGTGTACTAAGTCAATGCAAATTGTGTTTTCAACCAAAATTCATAAATGCATGATTATTTTTAGTTTTGCTGGTCTAAATGTATTTATTTTATGCTTTTTATGATCATAGAAGAGTCCCCAACAAATTTCATTGAAAAAACAATGAAAAACAAAAGGTCAAAAAACAAAGAAATACATAAGAAATTGCAAAAAACAATATAATACATAAGAAAATGATTTGATATCGCAATTTTTTTCATGTACACTTGCTAAGAACACCACAAAGAGTTTCTATACCAAAAATTAGTACATTTGGAGCTTTATTTAGGGAGTTAGAGGAAAAAGAATGATTTCGCATACTAATTACGCATAAATTAGCATAATCACTTAATAGCAAGTCGCATGAAAAAAAATGCTATACAATCTTGTAGATTATGTCCCAGGCAACCCACGTGCCAATTTTCGGCGCGATCGCGCGGTCGACGGCCGAGATCTTAAGGGGGGGGGCCTGGGAGGCCCTCCCCCGGCCATATGAACTCCCAAAATACCCCGGCCTAGATAGGGTTAACCCCAACTTACTTGGTGGTGGGAGGGGCTTTTCAGCCCCTCAACATTTTAGCGATATATCCGCTGCACGATTTTTTTTACCGCTCCGCTCGTTGAAGTTACTTCCATGTCTCGTGCCACTTTTTAGACCAAATTTGTGACGTCCAGGCACGCAGTTACCCACATTACGCAACATTATATAAGTGAACGTCAAACCGAAATTGCTGAAAAACTTAATACATCTGTTTCATCTTAAATTGATAAATAAGTGATTATTCTCACTTTTATTGACAATTTGATTTTGATTTTGGTACCGATTTTTTTTCCTTACAGTTGTAAGAAATGGCAAAAAAAAATCGTCATAATTTAACTTTTTAGAAGCTTTATTCAGTTAATTTAGAGCAAACGTGTGATTTCATGAATAAATTATCAAATTAGTTCAAATAAAAAATATATCGAAATTTTGTGCAATTTACCCGTGAGATGTTCATTATGTCATCCTCTACCTTCGTTGACGATTTTGTCACGGTTGCGCGATCCGCGACTGAGATCTTAGTGGGGAGGGGGGGTTCTGAAAAGCCCCCGGGACTTTTTAAAAGCTCGCAAATAGCCCAGGTTAGGAAGGGTTAAGTGAAGTCCTACCCGAGTGTGCAATCCCCTTGTGATGAATCAGATAAAGAGCTCAATTTCCTTTGTGACTTTCGCCTCCGGATTACCTTACACATGCTTTCAGAGATTAATATATAAAAAATGTAAATTGATCAATTTCGCTTAACCACAATTCCCTTTGAAAGTCAAATGCACGTTAGACGTATAAACAAATACAAGACACACGGAAGCGTCCCATTAAATCCGACTTGCGCTAACCTAATACAATTTCCGTTGGCATTTTTCTTCATATACTGCTTTACAGTTTGCGTTTAACATTATTTTATTGATAGAATTTGCCAGAATGTAAAACAATTCGTATCATAAAAGTGTAGATAAAACAATGAGTTTTAATCGGTAAATATCTCGTAGGGTGAATTGTAACCGCGCTTTGTATCTGCAGGTAAATGCTTTATAATACTCAATGGATCGGTTTGGGTTTGAAGACCAGCTTCTCTGGCACTCACTAATAATTATAAGAAATATTAAAACCATGCCGGGTATGTAATTTATTTCGTTTGTTTGCATTTAACCCTGAAGTGATATTTCTCTTGAAAGTCCTTAAACTGAAGTTCAAGGATAACATATTATAGATTAATGCATTTGGCGATATACATTATTTTGCTCTTGGGAAGCGGCTAAGACAATTAATTCCATCAAAATGTTGAGGATTTTTTTTTTAAGTTAGTTTTCGAATATGAAACGATAACCAATTGACTTGTATTCCTATAAAATTATTATAATGATTATTTATTTCATCATAATCCAAGTTTTATCATCACCATCAACAATCTAAGAATCGCGTTACACGTTTGAAAATGAATCTTTGCTTTCCTAGAGCTCCTTTTTCATGATTGCAATTAATTATATTTGAATTTTAATATTCAAAATTTGCCTAATTTGCTCTGATGTCACTAAACATGCTCATGAAGGTATTTTCACGAATACTTGTACTTTTTGCAATTTTCCAATGTGATATGACATTTCAGGTTACATGGTTGAATTCATTCAATCTCTACGTTCATATCTAATCGTGATTATGGCATTCCACTCCGTGCCTTCTCATCACTGTAGCGGCTATTTTTTGTTTAAGTACTCAGATCAATATTTATTGAATTATAGTGTATGCAATGGGTATTCTAGCCAAAATGTGGCTTAGTACAGAACATGAGGTGTAAATTACAGCGTCATCATTACAAGTGCATTGTTAGTAAGGTGAGTTTCCCGCTCGTCTGATTCTCTATGTATAGTGGTGGGGTATTTTGTAAGAGTGATTTTAATACTCGGGCATTCACCATGTGCCTTATTTGTCCGAGTTTGCGTGTGTGCGTGGGCGCGCAAAATGAAGGGGTGATGTGTGGAAGATATTACGCAAGTGATATGGAAGAGAGTGGGGGAAAGGAGAGTTCTTGATGGAGCGGAATCAGGGTTGCATGAGCCTAATTACAACAGGGAGGCATAAGATATTCATTCGACCCAACCCATTCATATTTTAAAAAATTGATATAGCTGATTGACAAAAGTGCATGATTATGATTGGAAATCTATCACTGATTCTTGGAATGGTAACTACTGAACTTCCTTCGCCCAAATTGGAAAGATAAATAAGTCACTTGGAACTATTTTTTGACTGGCTGAAGAATTAGGGTTATTTTACTGTTTCAGTTAATGAATCCATGAATGATCCATTCATAGTTATCTTTATAAATGGCGATTTATTTTTAAAATGAGCTGGCTACGGTACCCTTTCCTGGTCAGATATGGAATGTCAGATATATATCCTATCCAATGGTAGGAAACATTCCACCCTCTAATTTCACATTTATTTTTTATGAATTTTTCAAAAGTGCCATTTTAACATACAAGTCTATAGGGAATGTTTTACGTGCATGACACCTCAGACGATGACATTAGATCTATTGACGGATGGAGGTATCGGAGCGCCCGAAGACGAGGAATGTACAAGAACTTTCCGTTAATCTCTCAAGAAAACTGCCTATCAGACGTCACTGAAAAGGTTCTGCGTGGAAACCTGTAAATCTGCTTACCCATGTGTATCAAATGTTATTTTGTCTTCACGGGTAAGGCATGTAAGGAGAGGTATCGTTACAGTCAAGTTTATTTACCGTCTGGTGGCATTGTCCTTTGTGGGGGAAAACAAAATGCATAAACAAACAACATAATGCAAAGCGAGTCTTAAAAGATTCTTCCAAGAAAGGGGTAAGCATGGTAGTAGGGGCTCTCCCACTTCCCTGCTTCTTAATTAATTCTATCGGTTTAAAATCCATGTTCATCCTTTTAAATTACCAGTGACCATCACCTCACTACAGACGCAGATTTCTCACTGCACCTGCAGAGTAATGCCTAATGAACATAAATAATGCATTACTTTCACGAAATTATTTACCAACATTTGAGGGGAGGGGGGGGGCCATACCCCCCCCCCTTAAAAAAAACAATCACGACCAAGAGAAACAACGGGAATAGGAATAAACAGGAAGGAGAAAAGGGTTTACCTATACTATTTTTATTATGTCAAATGCTATTACAAAGTTACGATTTCTTATTTATTTTTTTATAGAAAATTCCCGATCGGCCATATGCCCCCCACATTTTTTTTTACTCATTACGCCAACGAGCAAGTTGATCTATTGACATAAAGTACATAATTATTGACAAATATTTGCTCGTTTAACCAACGGTTTCAGAAGATTTATCAGGGTCAGGCATTAGCTTCGGACAATGTTGTTCGCCAAAACTGACATACTCTGGAAGCTTTAGAAATCAATTGAAATCGTATCTTGGCAAGGCAAGGCAAGGTACCTTATGTCTTATTCAAACGATGATACCTCGGTCTCTGTTGGCATTGAGTCCTCTCTCATTTTCTTTTCCTCGTCTCAATATGTAAATTCGAAATAAAATCAATACAGCGGTTTCAATTTCCCAATTACCGACTAGTGAAATCTGATTTATCAAAACAGGTGTGCATAGAATTCGAAATTGGTACGGAAAGAAACCATTTTCTCCTGCGATAAGTGAAATTTGATTATAATTCATGTATCTGGTATCAAACATCTCTCAATAAAAGAAATATTGCGTTTCTTGTAGTTGTATATAATTATTTCACAGGCTTGGCCTTATATTCGGTTGGTTTTAAATTCTTTGAAAAATAATAGAAATGGTGAAAATGTCTAGAAATAAAAAGACAAATCTATTCACCGTATAATCTCATAGATTCACGTGAATTTTTTTAAAAAAACATTCACGTGATAATTCATTATATATTTATTGATGAAGTATCCACCACATCCAATAAAAAATGGTTAAATTTAAGCGACCGGGGTGTACTAAACTGTCCTATAACTTTGGCAAGACTACTAAACTCATGAGAGCAAAGATCAAACTAATATTCTTAGCTTAAATGTTCATTTGTTTGACTTTTAGACAGTTTTCTATATATTTCCATATGTCATGCATGCTCACAGTAATTTGCCGAATGATCGCCATTCAAATGAATTAAGATTATGTGCAATATTCATTGGCCTAATTACATTCAACCATGTGCAATTAAGTACTCTCACATATGTTCGCAAAATTCAGTTCGGATACAATTTTTTTTTTAAACAGTGCGAATGCAGTGAAGGTGTTGTACCCGCAGGCAGTCTCCGTGACGGTATGCATCAGTACTCGCTAAACTGCATGATAGACTTGAAAGATCACACCTTTCAGAAACCTCTAAGCAATGGGTTATAATCACAGCTAAGGTGGCTTAGTCCGTGTGGTAATGTAGCACGGGAGGAATGACTTCTGCAGACATGACGACAAAATGACAGCACTACTTCATGTATATTAGTCAATGTCATCCGGTCCGAAAAACCTCTTGTATACCTGAAGGCTTTTATCTTGAATGTAAGGAAAACTCCTTCAAATGGAAATCCAAATTTGGCGTAAAATGCACGCAAGATGCTCGGGCATAGGTTATTGATCCGCTGAATACCTTAGGGCAGAAATAGCGTGCATGATAAATCGGTTCTTTGCTTGTGACAGTCGCCATGGTTCCTGGTGACTTGTTGATTTCAAACTTTGATAACCCTCAAAAGACTTTCGGAGACACTTGGATGCAGTCACCTCTGTCATGCAATATGGAGGTTTCTCTCTGTCTTACAGACCAAATCTATGATGAACGTAGATGTATAGAATGCTAGAAGCATATATTTTTTTTACAGTAGTACGTACAGGCTTTAAGGTGTATAGAATGCTTGTGATTTCGCCAAAATATGTGACACTTACACACTTGCGACTGTATTTTGAAACATAAAAAAATTAGGTTTTAAACGGTTCATGATAAGTTAGGCTCAATTTGTTTTTCTAAGATGGTTGATTTTATATCATGACTAGCATTGACGAATTAAGACAAGGGGCGTTTCATAAAGCTGTTCGTAAATTAAGAGCGACTGGTGAACCTCTCTTACGCACATAACCATCGCCAATGAATACACCATTCACCACAAGAAAGGATCACCAGTCGTGCTTAAAGTCGCTCTTATCTTACGGACAGCTTTACAAAACACCCACCTGATCCTAGGCAACAGTGTCTTATAAATATATTGTGCAAATGATTTATTGCATTTGTTTCAGGAAAATGGACTCGCAATAAAGTTTTGTAGGAATCAGTTTTCTTGACTTGACATTTGACAGGAGCACCCTCTTCCCTCGAGGTAAATCAGTAAACATTCTTGCAAATTTATACAAATATTTTGATAAAAGGAATCCGGACGAAATAAGATTTTCACTTTATTTTGCAAGCATTACTCGCTCAATGAAATATGTCATCGTCTCAACATGATAGCGGCGCTCGGGCATTATGTAAGGGCAATGACAGTGTGACACAAGAAACTATGGATTTAATATATTTTCCCCAAAATATCTACATTAAGTTTGATCTTGTTAGAACCAATATTATCAAATGCGACTAAATCGTATTGAGTAACGGATGATACTGATGATTTGATAACGCAAAATATGCATTTATGTGGAAGAGAGTGCGAAAACGATGGAGATTAGCTAGTTAGGCTGCTTGCGAGGTAGAGAGAATCTTGAATCATCATTGTAATGATGATTGCCATTCGCCTTAAGAATCATCGGACCTTTCACACGGAATTTGAGTAATATTTAACTGGAATTCTCCTCAGGAGTAGAAATTGAATTCGTGATTGTGATTAGCGTTTGTGATTCTAGATTGGTTTCACACGTGCTAAAATTCGTCTTCAGCTTTATTTTTCACGAGAATCGTCATTCAAATTACGATCTTCTTACCGTGTGAAAGGGAGGAGATAGATAGAGAAAGAGAGAAAAAGAGGGGGGGGGGGGTTAGATTGGTTTCATCCAGCATAGTTCTAGTATCAGATGATCATTATGATAATCCTATAAGATACCTGCACGAAATCAAGGGGGTTCCTCGTGATGGAACGGTATGATCTTCTGTCAGCGATAAGATAATTAATGAAGCATTCATAATTTGAAATATTGGCCAGATATCCAAGAAGCCTTTTAAAAAGGTCTCGTGACTCCAACGATGTACATTGGCTTAAAGTGGTGCTTAGGACTGATGATATTTATCATGTTTATCTCGAAATAAGTAGAGTGAACTTCACAAAGGAAAGTGCTAAAAATTTCATCAAAAATATGATAACAAATAACGTAGTTCTTGAACTTTTAAGTTACGCAATGTTTTGTTTAAACAGTTACATGTATATGGTTGTCGTCATGAATATCCATTAGGTGGGATGCTAATGTCACTTCTCCACTTTCATTGTTCTTATGGTATTCCATGAAATCATTATTGTTTCATTTTCTTTCATACACCTGTGAATGATATGCCTCTTATGATGAAATAAGTTGTAGTAATTAATATCTAATGTGTTAAATCAATTGTCAATCAAATGTGTATATTTCTTTGAGTACATTTTTTAATGAACCTTTTTTTTTATAATAAAATACAAAAGAACAAGCAGGGATATGACATCAGTTTGCTCATTGGATATTCATGAAGACATTCCTAGAACTGATGCCATACCGATTTTGATCCATTTTTCATTGTTATGTTTGTTTGATTTTTCTGTATGTCTTCAAATCATAGTATTTTCAGCCTGGTGTACCCCTTTGATATATAAGACATGTCTATAATTGCGTCGGAGAGAAATCGAAGGACTCGGAGAGTGGGCGCCACGTATGTCGGCGACTCGATCACCTAGCATGCCTATAGTTCCCACGATTAGCCTCTTAATGCTAAGCTCTCACTTGGGCCACAAAACCTATATATTCATCTATATGGTGTAATCCTAGTACTATGGACATGGACACGGTTTTTTACACGGTTAGCAAACGTTCCCTCTTTACAAAGATGAGTATAAGCATGATCGGAGTGTGAAAAATTAAAAAAAGGCCTGCTTGTGTAGAGTCAATGATCATGATGATGAGTGATTCCCAGAGATGGTCGATATTCTGATAAATTTAAACTCTTAACTTTTCCCATCTTCATGAAAATAGATTTCACATGGACAATGAAACACTTCGGAGATTAGGACAAAACTAGCACAGAATCTGATTAAAAGGAAAAATAGATTAGAGAGTCATTGTACATGAATAATGATAACAATAATATCCAATTTTAAAAGCGCTTTTCCCAAAATGGCCCAAAGCGCGTTAAAGCATATTATTACCCCGGTCATTGGATTCATTTCATTTTAATCAAGCACGAAATGTGCACAATTTCCACTCCGTTGGGGGAGCATTCCTTGCATTCGTCGCAGCCACATTATGGCGCTGGAAAAATCAAACATACAATATCTTTCGCATCCTACCGGGTACCCATTTAGCACCTGGGTAGAGAGTGCCAAAGAACGCTAGGCCGCGGTGGGATTCGAACACACGACCCTCTGTTTACAAGGCGAGAGTCAGAACCACTACACCACTGCTCTTCCACTGATTATACTGATAAACGGCATCACAAAGTCTGTTACAGACTAGCATATATTATGACAACGACTGTATCCCTTCTATTCAATAGTACAGTCTGCTTATATTATTGGTAGCTTGATTGATAAGATTCGATGGTACTCTTGGCAGATATCTGGTCATTTCATGATGAATACAAATATCCAACGTCCAGGTTCTGACAGCCAATATCCTCGGAATCCAATGAATTGATGAGTAATCGGACTACTCCGGGTTATATTGACAGAAGGCGAGGGGAGGGGGGGGGGGGAGTGGGTCATAGATAGGAGACATTCTTTGAACGTAAACAAAGCGATTTATGCGTTCAGTTGAAACATAGTTAATGGTGATGATGATGATGATGAAAATAATAATGAAAATAGTACTACTACTACTACTACTATTACCATGATTACTACTACTACTACTACTACTACTACTACTACGACTACTACTACTACTACTACTTCTACTACTACTACTACTACTAATAATAATAATGTGACAATAATAACAATAATGACAAAAATAATATTGATAATGAAGATGTTGTTGATGATGATGTTGTTGTTGATGATGATGATGACGATGATGATGACAACGAAGATGATGATGATGACAACGAAGATGATGATAGTGATGTTGATAATGATGATGATGATAGTGATGTTGATGATGAAAAAGATGGTGAATAACCATTGATTTAATAGGAAAACTCTTCAATAGCTGCATGTCCGAAAGATGTGAACCATAATAAAAGCATGCGTATTTCAAACGTGTGTGACCAGGCAAAACCAGATAGCGTGGTGCACCAGAAATTCTTTTCCAACATGTCAAATGAAGGGAAATGCGCCAATAGCTTTTTATAAAACCAAAATTGCATTTCCATTGGATCCAAAAGTCACTCACAATGCAACACCTGATAAATCAACTTGTTGTTTACATATCCTAAGACTGCCAGTCTTCATTACTGAAGCATTCTAAACTCATCAATCGAAACAGAATAAAAGGGTCTAGTAAACTTTGCCACACGACCGATGACGACCAAACCACACATACGCAGGAATTATCAAGTTTGAGTGCATTGACAAATCAAGAGTAACAATGTGATTGCGATGGGCAACCCCACGGAAGCTGCGAAGAAAGTTGGCCATCAAACCCTGAGTTCAAGTATTGGAAGATGAAGAGATCACCGTTATTATCCCTCTAGCCGTGTGGAATGGATGTACATGTATATGCAATTTGGACGAGAGTTTGCCTCAGAGCACTCTTATGCAAATCTCATACAATGACGTCAAAGTTCTAAAAGGCAGGCACAAATAATGTGTTTTACGAAGCTTATAAAAACTGGGAGGTCAAAAGTGCACCCGCAAAAATACAACCAAATAACGAGATCTATGTATAAAGGTCTACTGAAACAACATTAAATGTTTTTAAAACTCTATATTATTTTTAATCTGCCACAAAAAAATCCTTTTAAACAATACACTTTGAAGTAATTGCAATCATCATGATTATGTTCACACCTCTCACAATAAAACATGAAAAAGATGAGGGATTTGAATTTGAGTTTTGAAATATCACATCACACACAAAAAAAAACATCCCGGGGGGGGGGGCAGTCAAATATATTGTTGTACACACGCGTGACCAGAAAATCGCGTTCGAAGGGGTCTTTTTTCAGTTTTGGACGCGGTCCGCGCGTGGACTCGTTAGGGTATCACAAACGCCGATTTTCAAGAAAAATGGTGGTTTTGAAAGACTGGTCAATCGGGGGTCATACGTTTTAGGGTATGTTTTTTCCCCAAAGCCTTTTTTAAGACTAGCCAAACGTGTTTATGGTATGTTTTTCCCCCAAGCTTTTCCCCGAGGTCATATTTGGCGACAACTTGTTTAGGGGCCAAAATGTGTAAATAAAGCCCGCAAAAAACTTGTTTAGGGGGTTATATTTTGCGCACAGAGAAAAACTCGTTTAGTTTTTTTTTGGAAATTCCTAGGTCACGCGTGTGTACAGCAATATATTTGACTGCCCCCCCCCCCCCGAGAAAACAAAACATGAAATGCTCTACTGGGCCATGTTTTATGCGCAAAATTTTCTTGATCTATCAGACTAATGCACATCGCCATAATACATCAAACTACGTTGTATGAAAATCATTAACAGGTTAATAAAATAAATAAAATATCACAACGTTTCATTTTCATTTGTTTTCAGCATTAGAATTACCAAGTGCATTACGTGCAGGACAGTGGCGTAATAGGCAACAAAAATTGAGGGGGAAGATAATGCGGATGAAGCAAATTTTTTAAAAGATGCGAACAAAGCGAAGCGAACGAGAACATTTCTTGCCATTCTTGATTAGATAAATCCAATTTATGGTTTGTTTTTAACCTAATATACATATATAAAACATGACATAACATTTCAGTCTTTCCCTTCCTTTTCCTTTCTTTTCTGCTTTTTCTTATTTGGTCTTGAAATTCTTTTTGGCCAAGCCCCCCCCCCCCTCATCTATTCGTCATTTGTACAGGTGTAGGCTTTAATACAAGAATTTCCAAATAGACATTACGAAATTACATGGGAGAAAACAAAATATTTTTTCACTCTGCCCAATTGGTCTAAATGAGTCCAAAGGGGGCATCGTAAAATATAGAATGATCGTCAACGGGTGATCAAAGTTTACAGAAGACACACAAAATGATTGCAAATATACTTTACAACCTTCTACTTCAACTTTGAAAAACTGTTTCGTTCTTATTATAATTCTAAGTGATCTTATTCAAACACTGATGAATTTCCAGCACTGATGTAGACTCTGTATCGAGTTTGTTCTTGAAGGCGACTCAAAATATGATTAGTTGTATTATTCATTTAATAAAAACGTTGAATAATTTGACGGGATACCTGTTGGACGTATCGCCTTTGTGCCTTCGTCAGCTCTGGGTAGTAAGTAATTGCATTTTCTACACCATATTTTCCTGGAAGGGGAAGTCATTCCTACAACTGCTGTAAATGTATTACCCATAATTCCTCGGGCAGCTGTATTGATTCCACTTCCCACTTGAACAATTGGATTATTGAAATGTAAGTAATTGAGATGATGATTTTCTCCTCTGGGATTTGGAAGTAAGACATCCCTTATGGAACAAATACACTGTCACGTGACGTGTTGCTCTGTGGGGATTCTGTCAATTTCGAATAGTTGCTCTGTCAAAGGGGACATTTTGACAAAACCAAACACATTGTATACAGCCATGTGTTTATTTCATAATAGAACTTGAAAAACATCCACGTATCCACAAACACACACCCCCACCACACATATACAAACAAAAATGTTAAGTTTGCAGTAGCCGAGTTCAAAATGACCTCTCATATCCACACAAATCGTGTACGTTTTTTTTTTAAAATCATGGATTTGGGGGCATTAATTGTCACGTACTAACAAAGTAATAAAAAAGTATTTCATGAATAGTTTTAGGTCCATTTACGCATGTACTTTTTAGCATACCAGTTTGTCCCATATTGGTATTTCTGTGTTAGGCAGTCAACTGAGAGTTTCATTTGAGTGGGTTTATTTTAGCTTTTGATTCAAATGACCTTTCATCTGCGCATGCTCAGATGTTTCTACGGACTGGCTTTGAAGGATTATTTGTTTTATAGAGCACCAAAGTGTGACGTCATCAATTTGCACTGTTTGCATATCAGCATTTTTTAATACCATATCTTGGTAGAGCATGATGGAAACCCCAATTCCAAAATTTGGTGGGAATCGGTTCATAAGGCCCCAAGATATGACCTCATGAAGTCAGTGTATTACTGACCTGGTTCCTAACATTTAGAAACAAGCCAATTTCAATTAGGCTAATTCTATATTCATAGGTCCCAATGGACCGATTCCCATCAAATTTTGTTTAATAGTTGGGTTTTCTTTATCATGCTTTTACCAAAATATGGTATAAAAATGTTGAAATGCTAGGTTTCCTGTGACGACATCACTTCGGGACTCTATTAAAGCTCTATTCATCAGCAACTCACCAACGACTTGGGAAATTTATTTTGACTTGTTCAATGTGAGCCATATTTTATATTGATAAATTATAAAGTATCATCATTCAGAACTTATTACGTTCTATTGCCTTGATATGAGCTATGTATCCACGTATATTCCTTTTATGTTGAGTCTGCCCACTCGATACGTCTTGTTGTGCTCCTCTATCTGCACGCATGTGTCTAAAAGAAACGTAGATGGCGCTGCATTTTCCAACCTTGGCAATCTTTGTGTACCTGTACAATTGCTCTCTGAACATCATTGTCAGTTTTGCCTGACGTTAACAGCAATGATATTCACTTCGGTTAGATAAAATACCTTTTAGCTAAACGACATTAATAAAGCTATAACGATTTCCTTCTCAAAGCTGCATTGGAATTCTTATCTTTAAATAACCGATAAGGACGTTATGTAAAAACGGCCAAGAAACAGCCAGACTGAAATAAATATATAATTTCTAGAGGGGGATAGATAGAGAGAAAGGGGTGAAGTAGAGAGGGGTATGGAATCAGAGAGAGAGAAAGGGGGAAAGAGAGAGAGATGAGATAGAAAAGCACGGATTCAGAGGGATAGAAGAGGAGAAAGGGAGAGAAAAAAAAAGAAAGAGGAATGGATGACGTTGGCGAAGCTTATACCTTGTTGTTATTCACTTTGCCTTCCGTTTGTGCTACTTTGCATTTTTATATTATCCAAAATATTGTGATAATTCATTTTCCACGAAAATCATAATGAAGATTTTTTTCGTTGACTAATATCAAACGTAAATGAGAACAATTTAGTTCAAGCGAAACAATCACCAAAAAATAGAAAATGAAGGGTGGTTTTTATACTGATAAAACAGAGCTGGTTAAAAAACACAAATATCTTTAGGGTAGTGAGATTTCGTTTCATTCCCACTTGACGAGAGCTCACATTTCTTTTTCAAATAAATCATTTATCTCTAAAACAGATCTCCATTTCAATTAATATTTAATACATTCAATTGAAAAGTTCACTCCTCCACCCATACCCGGTGGATTTTTGATATATTATCGACGGATCGCATTTAATTTGAATTTCATTGCTCCAACTGAGTGAAAGGGACAATTTGATGGTTTTTGCAATGTTGCTTTAAAGGGGAAGTTCACCCTTAAGAAAATTTTGTTGTAAAAATAGCAGATAAAATAGTAGAAAAATATTGGTGAAGGTTTGAGGAAAATCAGTTAAAGAGTAAGAAAGTTATTAGAGTTAAAAGTTTTGGATTTGTGACGTCATAAACGAGCAGCTGCCCCATGTGTTATGTAATATAAAATGCATGAATTTCAAATTTTGTAAGGTTCCTGATGACTTAATTTTGTTTTCTATTCATGATCGGGTGTGAAGTGATTTGTCTATTGATATACAAAAGGTACTGTGAAAACCATTTTCAATTTTCTAAGAAAACGACATTCATTGATTTTTTTACCATTCGCTATGTAGGAATGGTGCTCGCATATACATGTACATGTACGTCACAAATCAAATAATTGAAATTCTAATAACTTTTTAATTATTTGATGAATTTTTCTCAAACCTTCGGCAATATTTTGAATTATGTTGTCTGCTATTTTTACAATAAACTTTTTGTCAGGGTGAACTTACCCTTTAAAGGGAATACTGACAGACCATGGTGACGCCAGATTATTTTGGTAGAGAGAGGGCAAGTCGACCTAATGGTGACGTCATTTATTCCAAAGTGAATGGTAGAGGTATTAAGACATCATAAAACGTACGCCCCTCTTTTTGATAGTTTTTTCACTTTCTTCTTTTTCTCTCAATGACCTTTTTGTTGTTTTATCTCCTATTTTCGTGTGCGAAGGGGTGCACACATGTCCCCCGTATCTCAATCCCTGTCCTTCGAAGGTAAGAGAATATTGAACAAAACAACTTATTTTGTCTTTAGTTCAATTCGTATCTGTTTTTACTGCAAATGTAGTTATCACTTTAATTCGGAAGCGTCTAAATTGCCGATTTATTACACTCTCGAGTGCACTAATACCTCCTTCCCAGAGCACAGTAAAATATGGGATGAATAATTCATTTATTTACAACAATCGTGACGATGCCCTAATGAATAGAAGTAGATATACGCATGAAATTCAGTAAAATCATGAAAACTCTGTGGCAATTCACAGCAATAATATCTCTTTAGCTCAACGGGATACTTATCGATATTTTGGTTGGATAAAACGATAAGATTGAGCCTGGAGTGACTGAAAAACGATCCCTGATTTTATTAAGCAAAGTATTTGAGTTCATTCAGGACTCTTTCAGGAATACACTACCACGCCCAGACAATGCTAGTTATGCCAGGTGATAATTAGAACAACACAAGATAAGAATCAAAACTGTTGTTATTTTAAAACGAACATGGTCGATTCTTTTTAAACACCTATTTGGTACTAGCTTAAATCCAAAATGCCGTTGTTTCTGTTGAGATCATGTATAGATGTGCACAGGAAGAGTTTTTGCAGTGTATATTCAATGGAGAGGAATAAGAGTAGTCATAATATTACTCAGGATCATGTCTAACAAAGAGTGAAAAATACATTAACCGGCTTTTCCTTTTCCCTACAGGTTCCGCCGTAAAGAAGATGGATGAATTTGACAACCACACCGAGCCTTACGAAGACCCTTATGTGTCTGGTCCGATTCGGAAAATTATTCTTGGAACGTTCATTCCCCTCTTCCCTCTGACAATATGCGGCAACTGTCTCGTCATTTGCGTCATAATCCGCAATCGAAGCATGCGAACCGTCACGAACTTCTTCCTGGCGAATCTGGCCGTTGCTGACCTGATGGTAGCCATCTTCTGCATCATCCCCCAGATGATGTGGTTTGTGTCGCCGACGTGGTCTCTGGGCGCAGTGATGTGTAAACTGCATAAATACATGTTAGGTGTGACGACCAATGCATCTATCTTCATCATGATGGCGATATCGGGGGAACGTTTTGTTGCCATTATTTACCCTTTGAGGATCCGTCGGGTTCTGACGATAGGAAGACTGTCCTGCATCCTTTGCTTTCTCTGGCTTCTTAGTTTTCTATTGAGCATTCCCTCGTTCCAGTTCTTCGATGAATCAACCGATTCCAATGGAACCAAGCAGTGTGGGGTGAGCCTCAACATATCCAGCTACCAAGTCCGCGTCCACAACATATTTAACTTTAATTTTTGCTACTTGTTGCCACTGTTTGTAATGATGTTTTTCTACGCGAGGATCATCGTCAGTTTATGGTTACGTGGACGAGCAGTTTACTACCGTACCTCGAGGCACGGTGAGAAGACATCGACTCCTCCGGCTGCGGTGGAGATGGAGGTACGCATGCACACTGGCGGGAGTATAAAAACACACCCACATCGGCACCACCATCATCACCATTCCCATGCTCATTCCAGTGAAAGCAAGAAGATTGCGAATGAACAGTGTAATGGAAAAAGCGAGGCCAAAGCAGTCCAAGACCACACCGAACAAGCGGAAGATGCAGGTTCGCTAAAGATAGGACCTTTCTTTGTCGACTACCCTCCATCGTCCCCTCGTCGTAACCCCGATGCGTTCAAGGGTTCAAAGTCTTGCGAGAACATGTTCCTACTTGGTGGAGGTGAAAAGGCTCGTGGACCCCATGCTGAACTTGCACGTACTAAGTCTCAATCGACGGGAGCAATTGATCATTATCATCAGCAGTTTTGCAAAGCCCTGAATTCGGAGGACCAAGAAGAAGAAATTGAGCTTGATGTTTCTGTCCATGCGTCATTTATCAATGAAGTAATGAAAAACGGTAGCGCCGTCCCTGTAAAATATATTAATAAGCCCATTGAAGAACATTCGAAAGAAAATAAACATATCTATTCCAAACCTCGACCCATCAGACAAAGAAGCTCCGGGAAAATACCCGTTAAAAATGGATACGAGTTCCTTTCGACAATTGAAGATGATGAACATCTGACTGAAACACCAGCTACAACAACAAAAACAGACCCCATCGAGCAACCAAATACTTCTGAATCTCCTCAACGGCCAAATACTTTTCCTAACGCTCTAAAGCGATGCGCAAAGAAAGCCCATACGAGACTGGCTGAATTTACCAGGCGACCTACGGTCTTAGTAGAAATGGTTCCAGCGGATAATCACAGCACGAACTCGAGGACACCTAATCGACCTAAAAAGATTTCCAAATCAACGATCGCTACGCGTAAGAAAGTCATCCGGATGTTGGTGGTGTTGGTAGTGGCCTTTGGTGTCTGCCTCTTCCCAATGGAACTTCTTTCACTGTGGACTGTTGTAGGGACTTTCCCGTACTTCTCAAAATTCGGGATCCTCTTCGTACCGTTCACCTACCTCGCCTACTTCTTCAATAGTGCGTTGAACCCATTCCTCTACGCGCTTTTATCCGACAACTTTCGCATGCGCATGCGAGAAACACTGGACTTTCGTGGCTCATCGAGACGTGCGCGCTGGATGCGCACGCAAACGAGGTTGAGATCATTGACCTCCGAAGGAACGGACAATGACTGGGTTGCTTAATGGACGATGCCAAGCGAATGTCCTACAGTGAACATTCTACAGCATGCCTCGAGAAAAGGAAGGATCTAAGCTGTTTGGGGTGATTCTACTGATTCGGTACCATTTTAAAAAATAAAGCATTCAACAGCTTTAGATCTTAGACTAACGATGTATGATGCACAAGTCATAATAAACAAAATGGATGTATAAAAACAGTGAGCCAAACTTGGCCTTCCAGCCAACGAGCGCTTGCTAATTAATCATGAACTCTGTAATGATATAATTGATGAATTTAGAGTTGTTTCAAAATTGCCTTGATAAATGGTGAATATTATTTCTTTAAATATATATTTTGTACACATTTGGAGGTTGAAAGTTCAGTTGATCTGACACGCGTCATATAGGGCCTTGTAACATGTTGTGTATGTCTTCCTAAGACACTAAGACTGACGAAAAAAAAACATGATTACTTCAATATCTGTTAAAGAAATATGACAGGGCTTGGAATACACACATGACTTTAGGTGACGTAAAGGGAGGTGCAAAATGTAAAGGGATTACCGTATGCCTAAAAAATTCTACAGAACACAAACAGTGTGAGGGCAAATTTGGATTGCAAATGTATTCTATTCTAGTCAAAAGTGATACAAAGTCAGGCAAGAACGACATGTGTGTATCATACTCCAATCGTTTTAGGTCATGCTTTAATGTATAAAACAACCCTGATGATAAAACGTTTAAAAATTTTACATGTCATGCGGTAGGGAGATTTCCGGGCGTATTCGGAGAACTTTTGATACCCACTAACATGACTAATGAACAGACTTGAAACACTTAAACGTTTGATCTCCAATTTTATTGTTAAGAAGATGTATTGAGAGACATTTTAAAAGCTATTTTGACATAGATTTGATAATGTGTAACATAATTTCAAAGATGAATATATGCATGAAAATGGAATAGGTGATTTAGCGGTTGCGACTCTCGCATTGAAATCAGAGGGTCGCGTGAACATGCCTTTGGCAAGGGGTTAAACCAAGCCTTGCCACTCTGCACCAATGTATCATTACCCAGTGGAAGGCGATATCCTATATGTGCCTTGCCTCCCCAAATCCAACAACGCGTCGCCAGGGAAGGTTGTCTGTGAATAGCAAATATAATATTTTGGTCTTCGAAATATTGAAAATACAAAATTATCTGATATGAAAGAGTAGTTTTTCTCCACACTCCAAAAATTGAAGTTGAAATTATACTGAAGGCAAGGTATCAGAGTTTTTATAACACCATGTTTTGCAAAACTGTTTGGAAGGACAGGAAGATTCATCGAGATTGCTCACGATGTGCACATCTCATGCTTCATTGAACCCCGGACTTCAAACATTGCTTTCTCCTCTATTCCTTGAAACTCTCACTTAATATCTTCTTCATTCAGTAAAGGATTATTAATGATAAATTTATATTTATATTGTAGAGCTTATATAGGATGTCCTTTTCAGGCCCAACAAAAAACCACTTTGAGCTACGCACTGTTGGATGGGGAGGCAGGTAGACATATGCCTTGTAATAAAGTTTTAACATTCTCAATGGAATGCTCCCCAGGGAGCGGAGAAAGTGTATACAATGAATGTGGGCATGTCAGTATTTGATGACCGGGGTGATAACGAGAGATATAGCTTGAAAAGCGTTGTTCCACTGATGCTACAAACACACCAACTGAACTAAAGTAAAACCGATCGATGGTTTGACATTCGAAATGACGTAAATCCTTTGATCGGCCTAGAGTTGGTGTCGTTGATGTGACTGTGACATTTCTATAGTCGTCTTATCTTACATGACTACTATCAATAAGGTCCTTCCATGTGCAGGTCTCGCCATGCATGTACACTGCAAAAACTCCGGTGTTGATTTAACACCAACCCGGAATCTATATGTCCATACCAGAGAAGTGTTAACACCAGTTTCGTTGTGGTCTAACACCAGATATGTGTTTATACAACACCAGTTAGTATTAAAACAGCATCGGATTGATTCCATACTGGAATTGTTTCAATACTTCTCTGGTGTGGACATATGTAGATTCCGGGCTGGTGTTAAATCAACACCGGAGATTTTTCTTGCAATGGATGTGTACCATCATGAGGTATTTCATTTATCAAACTCAATTCTAGGTAACCTTTCAATTAGTTGGCGAAATAGCAGTAAGGATACAATTCTCAAATTCTCAAAGACGATAAAAGGAAATTATAAACCCTATATTTTTGCAGTAATTGGCGAGTTACATGACTTTGAAAATACTTGAATCTTTCCAATTAAATTAATATAACTCTATACAATATCAATTTTTTTGTTTTATTCAATTTATCCGATTCCATTGTGCATTGGAGTGTTGCTAGAAAATTCGAATATGTTTAAAGATGAACCCAAGGATGTTGAAATATGTCACCAGCTAGTGCTCTGTAACACGATGAGCATATTGAGAATAATATTAACACGTTTAAAGGGAGAATGCCTTTTACATAAGTTGTCAATGTGATCAGACGAATATAAACGTACTTGTACATGTTCACTGCACTATTTAATACTCCTGGGGTGTTTCACAAAGATTTAAGTATGACTTAGAGTCGCACTTAAATGCCGAGTTGCGTACGGTATGAAAGGCTTGACCGCATTGGCCAGATCGTGCCACGAGGACGCGCTTTACTGCGTATCTATCAATAAGATCGCGCGTTGCATATCATGTACGCGTCGGCATTTAAGTGCGACTTAAGTCATACTTAAATCTCTGTGAAACACCCCCCTCCCTGATCACGAACTGCTTTCATGATAACCTGGGGGCGTTTCATCAATATTTTCGTCCGACAAGTTGTCAGATCTGACAACTTTCCTGGATTCTGATTGGTTGAGAAGCACTGTTACTATAGTAACTGTCGGATAAAACAGGACTTGTCGGATAAAACGTCTGACAAGTCCTTTCATGAAACGCTCCCCTGGTGGGTGTTTCATAAAGCTGTTCGTAAGTTAAGAGCGACTTTAAGAACGACTGGTGATCCTTTCTTGTGGTAAATGGTATATTCATTGGCTATGGTTTAGCGCGTGAGAAAGATTCACTATTCGTTCTTAAAGTTGCTCTTATCTTACGAACAGCTTTATGAAACGGCCCCCAGGAACATGCGATGTTTAGTATGTAGATTTATCTATCTTAACGGTAGCTTCAACGACTGCATTCAAAGACCATTTACCTCGACTTAGACTATCCATATACATGACGTTGAAACTTGCAATTGATATAACTATGAGGCGCATTTTAGTTATGTCTATAAAGCTTTATTCTGTGTGAACTGCATAAAATAAATAGGCCTGTAATGTCAATTTTTCACCCTTTGAATTAATATTTTTCGTTGATGAAGAATATTTTTGTAAGACGATCTACTTTCCAACTGTCTATTCTAAGGCTTATCCAGACCTTTTTTCCACTACTGACTAATTTTATGACAGACTCCTGGACGCGAAATATCCACCCATATCGACTTGATATTTTGATAACCTCTTTATCGCTTTATATATGTAAAACTATTTTTTTCAAAAGACATTTAATCGAGACCGGACCCGGCCCGACTTCCGACTTGATTCAAACAATTTGACATCGACGGGTGGGGCATTTGACACCAAGTCCGATGGTATAATAATAATAAATCATAGTGATACAGAGTATTTTTAAAGCGCCAAATCCACATTGATTATGTGCTTAAGGCGCTAAATATGATAAGCTATCAGTGGTTCTCTGCAGTAATGAAAGACTGAAGTGAATGTTAATATTAGTATTTTGGTCAGGATATCATATTTCTTATATTCATTTATTGTAGCAATGTGGAAACAAATTCGGCTAAGAAAAATAAGATATATTGAAAGACCGACCCTACCCAACCCAACTGCAATGAGACGTGATATTTAATGTTGGTCATTATAAAACAATAAATAAATAAATAAGTGAATAAGTAAGTAAATGAATGAATAAATAAATAAAGAAATAGAAATAAATAAATAGATGAATTATTGTGGGGTGGACTGCTCCTTGACCCACATTGATTTAACCGAATACTGTTGCAAATAATGTGGTATTAGAAGTCAACCTGAGCACATCAGCACTATCGGTACAATTGCAAAACAAAGATCTTAAAACAACACTACATATTTCCAATAAGGACCTGAGTAACCTGAAAACCGCTGAACGATACTTTTACATGAAGCTATCAGAGAATCTTCAACTCTTGGAAAATTCCACCTGAACAAAAAATGTTCAAAGTCCATTCTTTGGAAAACGGTGATCTTAACCGTTAACGCCATTAATAATGGGACATTTCGCAATCATCACCGACGCTAATTTAGGGTCCCCTAACACAAATGTTAACGCTTAATCATACACTTGATTTTTAAGATTGATCGTACATTATAGTCAATAGAATTAAACGTAGAAAACTGTTCTACAATCAATGCTAAGCTTTGTGTTACCGGGGGATTACAGGCCCTACAGATCTGCCTTTCGTGTGCAAAATCCTTTCCCGCGACACCCGCACCGTATGTGCATGTATATTACGACTGATGGCTGGAGATATTCGAAATGCAGGACCTAAAATAAATTATGACATGGATAAGAAAGTGGTTTTTCAAAAAAATCGACTCCATATTTAGAGAGGAAAAACTTACTGAATGAAGGCTTAGATATAGATCATTACAGTCCATCGAATCGATATTGCATTTAATGTGGATTATTGGTGGATCACTGGCAATTGATTTCATGAGGTTAGATCAACCTCTCCAGCCGAACATTTCATTTCGCATGCGTTGATACACGTATGTACACAGCATGCAATACGTTTGACGTGTTGACCTCGCGGGTTTCTTTTGTTTCTTTTGTTTAACCCTTCTACACAAACGATATGCCTCTAGCACACGATGTAATGGGCATTATGTTTTATACTTTCCGCAGAAATGTGGATTAGATTCAAATTCCGGGGGGACCACTTTCATTGATGAGTGGATACCAGGCACGACCATGGGGTTTCGAACAGTACCCCGCTAAACAAGGGAAGCAATTAATCATTTTTCAGATTATGAAAATGCATCTCTTAACAAGTGTGAAACCCTACAAGTATTGGATATGTATCATTTTTTCAGCATTTTAAACATCGTTTTGACACCTTTATAACGTTACATAGGTCTATACGTAATGTACTTGCCCACTCTGTCCCCTTTTACGCGTGCTCGCTCTGGTGTCCACTAATCAATGGAAGTGGGCCCCCCGGGCGGCCTCTCGAGCTCTAGGAGGAGTCAAATGTTGATTTGGAAAGTCGTCCTCAATCGGATATATCGCTGTTACCATAGTAGCAACCAGAATTTTGCACACGAAACGCATATTGAACGTTTCTGTCGCAGATGCGAAACGAAAAAAAAAATCTCATGTCACACAATTTGCATTGCCGGCCAGAGTTTTAAGACGGGCCCAAATGTCTCTTCCAAAGCCAACTACCGTTGTAAATTAGCGTCTGCGTCCTCAAACGAAAGGTCGGGAATGACTCATTTGAGTAGTCAAGCATAGACTTTGACTTGACTTTTAGACTTAGCTAACAACTGCTGAAAAGGCGCAGACTGCATACATGATTCCATACATCAGTGAATACGTTGAATTTTTCAACTTATTCTTTGTAAAAAAAAATGAAATTTTCATTTGTGTAGAATAATGAGCGGTCTCTTTTCATAAAATCCGTTATTATTCAAAATACCCGACCTGTTTAAAATCATTTTAAACTCTGTTTGCCCCTTCCATCCTTCAGAATTGTGTTTTTCTTTATTCACTAAAACCTAGGATGACACCGGAACCGAATCAGCTACGAATCCATCCGAATACACGTTTTCGGATGGCTTCGGGAGTATTCTGTTCTCCTCCGCGAATGCGAAAATCTTTGGGAGGGATTCTGGAACATTCGAATACACCAAACCCATCCAAATCAGTCCGCATTCGGGCAAAATCGGTACAAATTTATTTGGGAGAATTCGGTTTTGTAGTAGCCTAGCTTAAAAGGAGAGTTCCCAGTTTTCCGTGATACCTTATTCGGAAACAACGCGGTATTCGTAATAACGACGATAGAGAGATAAAATAGACCAGTATAAAAAATGGACAAGGTAAACCTCACAGAACCCTAACATACTGTACAGTAACTTGGCCGACTTGCCCTTTCATTGTTCTCGCATATTTGTTATAAACTTGGTAACATTACTCAACGAGTAATTCTGTCTAACATAGCGATTATACGCGCGACAAAGACGGACAGACTTGCGACGAAGATCGACTTTCACGACATACTGCGACTTATAAGTTCAGATATTTTATCCGGTGCTTATCCCGCTTTTGGTTCTAGCCAACCCTACTCTGCTTAATTCGCATACCAGAACACATTATTTAAATCTTCCCGAAACATGGCGTGCTTTCGAAAACCGGGAGAATATTAAGCCCCTTTTACAATTGGTGGTGCTACTGCTTACAAACGTTGATACTGTATGTAACATATATTGTGGCACAATAATCGCAAACGATCGCAAGGGCGACTGTGAAATCCCTTTTAGGGAACTAAAACAAAAACTATTTCAACCTTTTAAATGAACTTGCGTAGTAGTTGTCCCAAAGCAATTATTATTTGGGCAATGTGGATAAATGGCCGTGCCCGAAGGTAAATTGGTATATGATGATTCGAACCAATGGACTACATATTTTCTGTTGACTGATGAACCCATGAAATAATAATAATAATAATAATGAAATTATTATTAATAATAATAATAGTAATAATAGTAATAATAATTATAGCTGGATTTATAAAGCGCTTTTTTGCATGAGGATACAGAGCGCTGCTATTATTACCCCGGCTCGAGCTACCATCCCCGGCGCTCAGTGCATTCAAGAAAATAATCCTCCCGGGTACCCATTCACCTCACCTGGGTCGAGTGCAGCACATAGTGGATGCATTTCTTGCTAAAACAAAACACACCATGGCTAGGATTCGAACCCATGACCCTCTGTTTAAAAGGTGAGAGCCAGAACCATTAGACCACGCCCCCACGACAACTTTACTGTGGGCTTATCCAATTAGAAATACCAGGACCAACTACGATATTTAACGGGACCTAACAAAATCACTCGCAAATGTTGCTATAACTTGCTTAACGTGACATCTTTTCTTTTACACTGTCTTCTGTTTCACCATTGCAATTGAAATGTTTACAAACAGTACATAGTGTTTATATCATTACATGTAAATAAAGAGAAGGGCATCTAATAAATATTTAAAGAGGAAAACGTGAATTTTCTCTTTGTTTCTTATGTAGAAGAGTGTTGAGTGTAATTCACCCTTTACTGATTTTTTTCTCCGTATATGTCATTATTTTGTTGTGATGTGTTAAGGAAATTACACATTCTGTCACGTCTGTGACGCCCAATCAAGCGCTCCCATAAGAAGAGGAATATGACGAAATGATAAAAAAAGGAGTGGGTATAATTTTGTGGTGACTAATGTTGTGGGGGGGGGGGGGGGTTGGCTCAAAATTTATTCTTTTATCCAATTGCATGCATCAATACCTTATTTTCAAAGGACAAGTCTACCCCAACAAAAAGTTTCTATGAATAAAAAGAGAAAAAAATCAACAAGCAAAACGCTGAAAAGTTCACTAAAATCGGACGTAAAATAAGAAAGCTATGGCATTTTAAGGTTTCGCTTAGTTTCACAAAACAGTTATATGCACATCCTGGACGGTATGCAAATGAGGAGACTGATGACATCATCCACTCACTATTTCTTGTGTATGTTACATGAAATATGAAATATTCTAATTTTCTCCTCATTGTCAAGTGAAATAACGATTAAATTCCCCTGAACATGCGGAATCAGCATTGTTTAATACTATATACAGTATATGATTCGATCAAGTTGGCCCTTATTTTCAAGTCTTTACAAAATGAAATACTGTATAATTCAAACAATACAAAACGACAGAAATAATGAGTGATGAAAATCATCGTCTCATTCACATATTACTGTTGTGCGAAAAATATGCAAAACGTTTATATCTTTTTATTCTACATCCGATTTTGATGAAATTTTCAGCATTAAGTTGGTTTGATTTTTTTCTATTTATTCAAATCAACATTTTTCTGGGGTGGATTGGACCTTTAAATATTGAATTTGGTTGTTGAACATAGAAAAAATGAATGATCTGGCAAACTAAATGGGTTATCATTACCTAGTAGAACAGTGCATGGGCCTTGAACAACGCTAGGGGTCTGTAACAATTAATTGATTCACATCTGCTTCAGGTCAACATTAAGTGACTTTACGACATCCCTAATCTGACGGAATGTGCTGATTTAAATCATAAATATGTAACTCATCCCGTTGAAAGCTGTCAGTTCAGAAATTTCAGATCTGCCAAATTCACCATGAACTAGATTAATGGTTGTCGGTTCGAATTATAAGTGGTAACGTGGTAGCCTGGAGGCGACATCCAGGTGGATGTCAGTAGAATGATTAATGACATCTCGTCTTAAAATCAATACAGTACGCTGGAAAGGATCATCAGCATCGGCGTTCATAAGATGAATGGATCTAGGTGACAGATTTGGATTAAAAAGCAATTTGTATTTAGGCCATGAAAGTACTTGTACATGACAAAGTGACAAAACAGTGGCATGCTCATTGCTTGCCATGGGTTTAAATTTCCATTGGTAATTGACCTAAAAGTATGATTTTAGAACGAAATGGCTTTAATCCTTTACGTCAGATGCCTTAATTGGCCTTGTCAATTGTATCAGTCACGTAGTCTCCAGATGTCGATAAACATGTTTGTATTTGTATAGCTTTGACGATATGGTTTACCATAAAGAACAAAATAAAGGAAACCCCAATACTATTGATAAACCTTGGATGACAAAAAAACAGCTTTTCGAATTAAATTCGAACAAACTATTTTGTGCAGCCCCAGTAACTTTGTATTTTTTTTGTTAGACGGGCGAATGAGTAGTAATGGTGTGTGAGGACGTATGAGGGTGTGTGTATGTGTGCAAGTTGGTGCGTGAGATAAATCATGTTTGGCATGTGTAAATTATTCTCATTCTTTCCCATCATTAGAATGGCGCTCTCTGGACCAATGATCACATAACAATAAAGAAGGCTCTATTACTGGTCAAATTAAAAATACGACAACAAAAAAGGTTGACAGCACGACGATTACGTTATAGAAATACCAAACGAGCTCTCGTGTTTCAATCGAAATCAAAGTCCTAATAAAATTCGTGACCTACTTAATATCCAATGTTAAAAAAAATATTTCAAAAATTTTGAGCTAAAAAAACCCACTTTTATCCAATTTTGTATAGACACAGGCGCTGGTGTGTTGTTTTTTGTAGTTCGAAGGTGTTTTAAGAGCGACAAAAATGAAAACGATAGAGACCAAATCAACTTGTAATAATTTTTGAAGAAATGCAAATTTATACTGAATTCAAATTGTGTAGCGTTGTGGCCCAGTGTTCTGACTTTGAAACAGAGGGTCGTGGGTTCTAATCCCAGCCATGGCGTAATTTCCTTCAGCAAAAGAATAATCAACATTGTGCTGCACCCAACCTGGTGAGATGAATGAGTACCTAGCAGGAATTAAAGCCAGGTAATAATATCCAAGTTCTTTGGAAGCGTGTATAGGGACGTTATGACATAATGTGATATGCGCTATACAAGAACTGCGTTATTATCATGTTATTCAAAGACTGATTTTGCCCAACGGTAGACCACAATCCATTTCCCCTATCTGCATGATCTAGTTGAATACGAGCAAATTCAAATCGTCATCTGGTTTCTGACGCAGAAGTCAAGCATCGTTACCATGCAAACCATAATCCTCCGTGACCATGAAATTGTCACTTCTTCCTGGGTTCTTATATGTCCTTTTCTTTTTGCTGTATTTATACTTTAGCTCTCATCTCCTGGCGCCATGAATAATGCATTGTTGATATTCTTTGATTCTAGTATCATCTACCCTGGTTGGGCCCTGGGGGCCGTTTCATAAAGCTGTTCGTAAGTTAAGAGCGACTTTAAGAACGACTGGTGAACCCTTGCCTTGCTAAACCATTGCCAATTCAATATACAGTTTACAAGAAAGGATAACCAGTCGTTCTTAAAGTCGCTCTTAACTTACGAACAGCTTTATGAAACACCCGTGACCTGGTTTACACTTGAGGACATTTTCGGGCATATGACTTAAGAACTGCCGTTTAATATCATGGTTAAGTCCGCTACGCTGCAAGGATTTCCATAAACTTTGATAATGCACATGTGAAAACGGGTTGATATATTCTAATCTCATTTGTATTTTTGTGAGAGAGAGAGAAAAAAATGTGGTTGCATTATAGGGTTCAGGGCTGGTCACCTAACTTGTTCTGTTTCAAATGATAACATTTGAGAATGGAGAGTCTTCGTTTCCACGACACACGACGAATTCAGGAAAACGGTAAAGTGGAAATGCCCGTCAAATGACAATGAGCAGCTGTGAGGTCTTTTACGGTAATTGGTGAAGAGCATTTTTTTTCATAAGTTTCGAACCTGACGAACATTTCCGTATGGTATTACACTCGAGCACGAAAAATTAAATGTTATAAAGGAAGGAGGGATCAGCGAAAACATCAAAAATATTTAAAAAGCAGATAGCAATATTGAAACGGATTCACTTTCATGAAACCCAAAAATTTGAATCTGATTCCCTTCGGCAATGCATTGATTGACCGATTTTAATGATCTCTTGCCTGTCTCGTAACTTTGTTTGAATCGAGATTTCTCGAAAGCGAAAGAAACCTGGATTATGGCATCTATCTAACTAGCGGCGATTCCACTAGCTGACTTGCGTTGGGAAGTCATTAGTTATTCTCTTTTTTTCCAAAGTCTTGCACAGCGACTGAGGACTGGGGGTTTCGACGATGCAATGAATAAATGATGAATCTTCCATTTGAGCTAGTTTATAAAATCTCTGTCTTAAAAAAAGAAAGGATATTTGGTTTCAGGTGTGTTAGGATGATATCATTTATTATTCTGAGACAGGGAGGAAGAACAACCTAATCGTGAAAGGTTGACTGCAGTATACGTAACATCAGTGGCGTACCGTGGGTCATGGCATTGGGGTAGGGCACCAGCAAAAATTTTGAGTCACTTAGTGAGCGCGCGAAGCGCGCTCAGATGCCAGATACATACTGATCTTATAGAAACACTTTAAGGACAGTGCCATTGAACGAATATGTATCTCACTGATCAAATAATACGAGCTGAAAAATTGTTTATATTCAGACCTAAAAAGGGACATTTTAAGCAAGTTTTTGTAATCATGATACGTACCTGTCTCGCAAAAGAAATAATGTGAGCGCAAAGCGCGAGCTGAATTTTTTTTTATATATTGACCCCAAACAAGGACATTTTAAGGACTATATTTTAGGAATCCATTAAGAGTATACATATCTCACCATAGTCATCTAATGCAAGTGCTAAGCGCTTGCTGATTTTGTTAGAATTACATCTAAAAACATGAAGCGCTTTTTGTAGCCATTGTAATCATGATTATCATACGCATGTAACTAATCAAATATTGCGAGCGCGAAGCGCGAGTCTAAAATTTGGACATTCAGATGTGATTAGGACACTCTAAGGATTGTTTGTAGGAAAGCACTAAGACCATACCTATTTCACTAACCAAATGATGCGAGCGCGAAATTTTTACATTCAGATCAGAAAAGGGACATTTTAAAGTCTGATTTTAGGAATTCATGAAGAGCAGACATAGCTTACCAATTCACTAATGCGAACGTAAGCACGGACGGAAAATGTAGGACTTTAAAATGGGGCAATCACTTCAAGTACTAAGAGAAGCATAAGTCACTACATAAAACAATAATAACTCGAAGTGCCAGGAATATCTATCCTGAGCAAATTATGCTTTATACAGTATGACAAATGTTTCTTATAAATGTAACATAATATAATGATATGACATTATAATGAACAATAACTTCTTCTTTCCCCATTACGTTTCTCTTCCTTTCTCCCTCTTTTTCTCCTTTTCTCCGTTTTCTTTTTGGCAAGCAGATTTTTTTTTTTTTTGGGGGGGGGGGGCACGTGTCCCCCCATGCCCCCCGTCTTTCACTGATCGAATTATGATCACCGAGGTAGTCGGTTTATCCGTCGTATTAAGCTTTGCGTATCTTTTTTTATTTAACTGATTAAAATGAATTAAATAAATGGCTTTGAAGACTTTTCAATTATATTTAGACAATGAGAACTAACTGAAATAAAAATCATCAATTATTATCAATTATTAATACCTTGGTCACATTTGCTACGGCCGCCGTAGATTCTAAAATTTCTACGGCAAGTAGTAATTATACGACCGCCTCAGAGTTTCCACGGCCACTTACTCTAGCGGTCACATATGTTACGGTCGCCGCACGGCGTATTTTCTAATTTATGGAGAAAAAAAATCTGCGGCTGACGTAATTCCTTGAAATCATGACGTACGGTCGCCCTAGGGCGACCCTGCGCTGGCCGTAGGTTTTTGACAAATTCTACGGCAGACGCGAGGTGGCCGCAAGGCGCCCTCACGGCGGCCGCAGGGGGATTATGCAGTGAGTATACCGTGAATTGCTTTTCACACTCATCATGATATTTTACATTAGACATTTCATTTCAGAAAGTTTTCACAGTTTCGCACCACGCCCATACACGTATTCTGGGCGGGAGGGGGTGCGTTTTCGGGGTCCGGGCCCCTGAGTAGGCAAAAGGGGGCGCCAAAAAGAGGGAGGGAAGAAAGGGAAAGAAAAGGGAGATAAAAAAGGAGGGGAAAGAAGAGAAACAGAAAAGGAAGAAAAGAAAGGGATAAGCAAACAAGAAGAAGGGAAAAGGAGAAAGGGGGAGTAATAAAAGTGGGGGGCACCAAATTAATGTTCGACCTAGGAAGGGGGTCGCCAAATTAATGTTTGACACTGATCTGAATATTATACGATCAGTAATGTTCGACCTAGGAAGGGGGGGGGGGGCACAAATTCGACCTTTGGGGTGATTCGCACGTCGCGCTCGCATCGAATAATTAGTTTAATGGACATCCTGTTAATAAATACCTAAATTGCGTATAATGTCCAGTTTTGGAACGGAATATAGTTCAAAGTTCAAGTTCAGCTCGCGCTTGGCGCTCGCGTCGAATAATTTCAAGTGCCCATCCTCTTCATGATTACCAATAATGCTTAGAATTTCCAAACTTTGGGTCATTTTGGAATATAAACAATTTTCAGCTCGCCCTGACAGATAGATAAATACCCATCCTGCTCATGCTTACAAAATTTATCAGAATATTCTATTTTCAGGTCTATACACAAGCTAAAAATCGCGTTCGCATTTTTATTTGGACTTAAATATGTTAACTTGTTTGTAGGAATAAAGTTAAGATGTTAATAAACGCATTAGTCTTAAGTAAGAACTACACCCTATATAGGAAACAACAAAAATCAGCACTTAACTCCACATGATGATAACGATGATAATGATAACAATAATAATAATAATAATAAGGTCATATCTTACCCAAGTTAGCCCCTGGTGAAAAGACAATATCTGTGCTTCCTGGTCACATTTGTTCTTAAAAGTGGTATTACATCATATTCATGGATAGTTTGCTTTTAAAAAAGTGGTCTGCAGTTGCCCTTTTTCATGTAATTATGAAATAAGATAATTCAACATGCATTTAAGGCACCTGTTTGCCTGACGAGGAGGGGTCGCCATCTTTTGTTCGAAAAGTACACATGCATATTGGCCAAAATTATAGGTCGGGCCCCGAGGTGCAAAATTCTAAATCCGCCGCGCGGCTGGCTCCCGAGCAGATAACACAAAAGGAGAAGGGGAAGGAGGGGAAGAAAAACAAGAGGGCCCGCCCACGTACGTCGCTCGACGTACGGCCGCCGTAGAGCGTTTTACGCCATGCCTACGGCTAGTCTAATTTCTACGGCGAGCGTAGAAAAGAAAAAGTGTTATAACTCCGCGTTAAAATTCTACGGCCACCCCTACGGCCTGTAAAAAGTAGGAATCCGCCGTACGTCGACCCTGCGGCCACCGTAGATTTTCTGCGGCCGCCGCAGAAATCTCTCGAATTCAGGTATCTACGGCCACCGTACGGCAGCCGAGCCGTAGAGCAAATGTGACCATGGTATAATCCTTCTGCAAGGGAAGGAATGGACCAAGGATTAAAATTTGAAGATCTCATTTTTACCCGTCATGCAACATAAAGGAAGATATAGCACACATTATATAAACTCAGAATAATTCAATTTGCCAATTTGGAGGGGGCGCTGTGCAATAAGGATTATGAGAGACATTGACATATGTGACATTTGCCAAATCATTTCAACACTGCCTACTTTTTTAAAAACTTGTAGGCCTATTAATCATGTTAATACTAAGTAACTCATTCGATGTTCCCCGGCCCTCTCTCTCTCTTTATATGCATTTACATATATATTTTATATATATATATATATATATTAACTTAAAGCAGACAATTTAAAAAATTCCCAAACCAAGATGAAACATGTGTACAAGTGCATGTATTAGAACTAATAAACCCTGAAAACATTCATTATTGAGAAAGAAAAGCTAAAAACTACAACGCAAACCCTGATTTTGTAAATAGGTGTCTTATAGACGCCTAAATAGTACAAATAAGTGTATGGGATGAAATTATGATTGTGTTTTCGGTCACTTTATATTTCAATTTTTGAAGCACTAAATAATTATTTTCGAACGCACTTTTTTAGGCTTCATTTTGTAACATATCACAGACACAGGTGACAAGTGTGACCTTCTAGGTCAGATTTTTTAAAAGTCAAACCAATGTTAACCAATCACTTTCAGATTGTTGTATATTGAGAGTTTTTACACCAGAAGAAAAAGAATAGTTTTACTAGGAAAAAGGTTACCATTAAATAGTTCCTTTTCCTTGCTGACGTCACACATAGGCCATTTTTTCCCCTAGGGAAAAAAAGCGAACTATACGGTTTTTGACACCCCCCCCCCCCTACTCGCGATTCGCGAGCTGCGCGGCGCGATGCGAGCTGCAGAGCGCTGCTCAGCAAAACCATGGAGATATTACAGAGACACTGCATGCCACGGGGGAAACTTTCTTCGAGCTGCACTAACTATGTGCGCTCGCTGAACGGACGATCCATACTGCAAGACCTATTTCATTCTCAACGATTGTTCTATATCGACTCATTATAAACCGTTTCGCTGTAAAATGGTATGAGTGGAAGGGAAATAAAACAAATGTACAATAGCCCATTCTCGGAACAGGCTAAAACTATTTGCACTTCGATGCAAATATTTTTAGCCAGATCCTCGAGTGTACTTGTACAGGCACCGGCAGGCGCGGATCCAGGATTTCGTAGGGAGGGGGGCCCAAATTCGACCTGATTTTGGCGCCCCTGTGTACTTTTCGGAAAAATGGCGGCCCCTCCCTCCCCCAGGCAATCATAAGTGCGTTAAATGCATGTTAAATTATCTTATTTCATAGGCACATGAATCAGGGGCAGATCCAGCCTTCGCCAATAAAGGGCCCAGAATTTTTGTTTAGCCATAATTTCCCCGATCGGCCGCTCGAAGATGTTTTTTTTTCGTTTGTTTATTTGAGGGGGTAGTCTTCTAAGTCATTTCTTAGCTTTATTATTTAAATCAACATAAATGTATAATATCATAATCCTTATTTTATAATGCCTGCGCAAAGTGCGAGCAATTTTTTTTTTGAAATTGTATGTATTTTTTCCTAAAAATTTGTAAATTCTGAAAAAAGCAATAATTACTGCGAACGCAAAGCGCTAGTAGAAATTTTTGATACACGTTTTGAACCGATCGGAAAGGTAGGCCTACCAGTCCTGTTAAAGATTGCATACAGTTAGCTATGAAGACGTTATATATTTCAACAATCAATAATGCGAGCGCGAAGCGCGATCTTAAAAATTTTGACATTTTCTCCATAAAGAATGGAAAATTTTTAATTATTTTTGTAATCATGAACACGATAGCTATACAGTATAACTAAACAATTGATGCGAGCGCGAAGTGCAAGCGGAAAAATTCTAGATTTAGACCTAAAACGGGACACTCTATTCATGTTTCCTAAATCATGAAAAAGATGGTAACAGGGGATCTTCCTACATTAATAATGCGAGCGCAAAGCGCGAGCAGAAAATGTTTGTATACGTTTTGAACTGATCAAAAAGTTCCTTTTAAGGACTGCTTGCATTTAGCCATGAAGACATTAGATATTTCATCAATCAAATAATGTGAGCGCGAAGCGCGAGCTAAAATTTTTTGACATTTCTACATAAAGAATGGAAAACTTTGATACAATATACTTAATTACAGAAAAAAAAAAATTCGAATCTGTACTGATTCCCAATATTTATCACACACAAATCCATTATTCTATAAACTAAAGACTCTAACAGTATTTGACATAAATACACTTCAAAGTTTACTACTTATGTTTAAGTACGTTATAACATGCTCCCACCTACTTTCATTCCACAATTTTTATTACCTGAATACATCTATTCATTCATACTCTGCCTGTAACTCTTCAAAATTCCATTTAATCAACCCCAAACTGCTTATTGCGCAGAGATCCATATGACACCATGATCCAGATTTGTGGAACTCTCTACCAGCAGAGTCTGTAAAACAAACTTCGTCTCTTCATTCATTTAAGACAAACGTTAAATCTATGTTATTTTTAGAATATTTGAAGTAAAATTTTTGTGTCGTATCCTTTTTATCGTGAATTTATTCCTCCTTCGATTTAGTTATTACCAATATCTTCATCATGACTACCATCATCTCCATGGCCTTCATCATCATCATCATATCACCGTCACCCTCAGCTTTATCATCTTCATTTTTATGCTATAATATTGCATGAATTCATGTTTCGTATTTAAAAATAAATGCCAATTCTGCTTTATAAATGTATTAATTCAATTAGTATAAGTTTGGGATTGTCGTTTTTTCAAGCAATTTGCTTATGATGACAATCCTTCTGCAAATTGTGAATATCAATAGTTTATCATTTTTGTCTAGAATTATTTTTTCAGTACTCTATTATGATTGATGCCAAAAATGCTAACATATTATGTTTATTATGTTGTGAAAAATGTATTATACGAATGTTATGGATGCAGAAGAAAAATAATAATCAAGTCAAATTCTAGATTTAGACCTAGAACGGGACACTCTATTCATGTTTCCTAAATCATGAAAAAAAATGAGTAAGAGGGGATCTTCCTACATTAATAATGCGAGCGCAAAGCACGAGCAGAAAATGTTTGTATACGTTTGGAACTGATCGAAAAGTGCCTTTTAAGGACTGCTTGCATTTAGCCATGAAGACATTACATATTTCATCAATCAAATAATGCGAGCGCGAAGAGCGAGCTGAAAATTTTGACATTTCTACATAAAGAATGAATAACTTTAATCAGTTTTTGTAATCATGAACAAGATAGCTATATAACTAAACAATTGATGCGAGCGGAACTATTCTAGATTTAGACCTAGAACGGGACACTATTCATGTTTCCTAAATCATGAAAAAGATGAGTAGAGGGGATCTTCCTACATTAATAATGCGAGCGCAAAGCACGAGCAGAAAATGTTTGTATACGTTTAGAACTGATCGAAAAGTGCCTTTTAGGGACTGCTTGCATTTAGCCATGAAGACATTAGATATTTCATCGATAAAAAAATGCGAGCGCGAAGCGCGAGCTGAAAATTTTTGACATTTCTACATAAAGAATGGAAAACTTTAATCAGTTTTTTTAATCATGAACAAGATAGCTATATAAATAAACAATTGATGCGAGCGGAAAATTTTAGTTTTAGACCTAGAACGGGACACTATTCATTTCAAGACATTAGATATTTCATCAATCAAATAATGCGAGCGCGAAGCGCGAGCTGAAAATTTTTGACATTTCTACATAAAGAATGGAAAACTTTAATCAGTTTTTGTAATCATGAACAAGATAGCTATATAACCAAACAATTGATGCGAGCGCGAAGTGCGTGCGGAAAATTTTAGTTTTAGACCTAAAACGGGACACTATTCATTTCAAGACATTAGATATTTCATCAATCAAATAATGCGAGCGCGAAGCGCGAACTGAAAATTTTTGGCATTTCTACATGTAAATAAAGAATGGATAACTTTAATCAGTTTTTGTAATCATGATCAAGATAGCTATATAACTTAACAATTGATGCGAGCAGAAAAATTCTAGATTGAGACCTAGAACGGGACACTATTCATGTTTCCTAAATCATGAAAAAGATGAGCAAGAGGGGATCTTCCTACATTAATAATGCAAGCGCAAAGCGCGATTAGAAAATGTTTGTATACGTTTTGAACTGATCGAAAAGTGCCTTTTAAGGACTGCTTGCATTTAGCCATGAAGACTTTACATATTTCACAATCAATTTATGCGAGCGCGAAACGCGAGCGTAAACAAAACCGAGATTTCAACCTTGTACGGGATACTCTATTCATGTTTTGTAAATCATGAAAGGGATGAGAAAGGGGATCTTCTTACATTAATAATACGAGCACAAAGGGCGAGCAGATTTTTTTTTATATTGTGATCTGAAACTGGATAACTGAATGAAAATGCCGGGCGTGTTTCAGATTAAGACCTAGAATCTAGGCATTCTAAACAATCTTTTATCATGAAAATAAAAGCGAGCGCGAAACGCGAGCTTAAAATATTTGATATTCCGATCTGATATTTCAAACACTTTGTAGGAAACTTGTAAGGTGGATATAAATCGCATTTGATAAAGAGCTGATATGTTTCATTATTACTTTAATTTTGAGACATAGGACCTTGACATCCTTAGGACATGTTATCATATGAATATGATGACTATATATCTTCCTATTCATCTTGCTAAGCGCGAGATCAAACAAAAGTGACAATTTAATTATTAAATTGATATCTTAGTATTAATGCATAATGAGGGCGCGGAATCTGATGATATTATGGCCTGAACACTGCACCCCTAAATTTCAAATTGAACCCTAGGGACGCAATTTTGAACCCACATGGTGCAAAAATGAACCCCAACCGCAGGATTCAATTTTTGAACCCCAAATCAGGGGTTCAATTTTTGAACCCATAGGGTGCTGATTTTGCATCAACCTTTCGGGGTTAAATTTTCTGAACCTTTTTTTCTTAGTGTGTGCAAGTAAACTTCAAAATTTCTGTAAATAATATCTATCAATATATCCATCAGTGTTGTAGTCAAGGCTGAAACCTCCAAGGCCAAGGCTTTAATACCCAAGACCAAGGCTTCAATCCCCAAGGCCAAGGCATGGAAACCCAAGGCCTAAAAACCTCAAGGCCAAGGCATTTCAAACTTTCAATATATGGGACAATGAGCCAACAACAAGGCGGCAGTTCGAATATCAGTTTCGCGCCCCTACATGTAGGTCGATCATCAATTTGGCCCCCCCCCCCCCCCCGTTCGAACATCGATTCGGCCCCCAGTTCGAACATCATTTTGGCATCCCTTCGAACTCGATTTGCCTTCCCTAGTTCCAATATCATTTCGCCCCCCTAGCTCGAGTATCAATTTGGCGCCCCCTAGTTTGAACATCAATTCGGCGCCCCCTAGTTTGAGTATCAATTTGGCGCCCCCTACCGCGAATATCGATTCGGCCCCCCTCCCAAGTTCGAGTATCAATTTGGTGCCCCCACTTCGAACATTATTTCGGCGCCCTCCTAGTTCGAATATCAGTTCGGCGCCCCTACATGTAGGTCAATCATCATTTTGCCCCCCCCCCCTGTTCGAACATCAATTCGGCCCCCAGTTCGAACATCATTTTGGCATACCTTCGAACTCAATTTGCCTTCCCTAGTTAGAATATCATTTCGCCCCCTAGTTCGAGTATCAATTTTGCGCCCCCCCCCCCTAGTTTGAACATCAATTCGGCGCCCCCTAGTTTGAGTATCAATTTGGCGCCCCCTACCTCGAACCTCGATTCGGCCTCCCTCCCTTGTTCGAGTATCATTTCGGCGCCCTCCTAGTTCGAATATCAATTCGGCGCCCCTACATGTAGGTCCAACATTAATTTGGCGCCCCTACATGTAGGTCGATCATCAATTCGCCCCCCCGTTCGAACATAAATTCGGCCCCCAGTTGGAACATCATTTTGGCATCCCTTCGAACTCAATTTGCCTTCCCTAGTTCGAATCGCCCCCCCCCTAGCTCGAGTATCAATTTTGCGCCCCCCTAGTTCGAACATCATTTTAACATCCCTTCGAACATCATTTCGGCGCCCTCCAAGATCGAATATCAATTCGGCGCCCCTACATGTAGGTCCAACATCAATTTGGCGCCCCTACATGTAGGTCGATCATCAATTCGGCGCCCCTACATGTAGGTCGATCACCAATTCGCCCCCCCCCCCCCGTTCGAACATAAATTCGGCCCCCAGTTCGAACATCATTTGGCATCCCTTCGAACTCAATTTGCCTTCCCTAGTTCGAATATCATTCCCCCTAGCTCGAGTATCAATTTTGCACCCCTAGTTTGAACATCGATTCGGCCCCCCCCCCCAGAGCTCGAACATCGATTCGGCCCCCTCCCAGTTCGAACATCATTTCGGCGCCCTAGCTCGAGTATCAATTTGGCCCCCCTAGTTCGAATACCATTTCGCCCCCTCGCTCGAGTATCAATTTGGCGCCCCTAGTTCCAACATCAATTTGGCGACCCTACGTCGACCATCAATTCGCCCCCCCCCCCCCGTTCAAACATCAATTCTGCCCCCAGTTTGAACAGCATTTTGACATTCCTTCGAACATCATTTCAGCGCCCTTTTGGTTCGAACATCATTTTCTTTCCTCCTCTTCCTCTTTTTTCTTCTCGTCCTTCCCCTCTTCCTCTCCCCTTTCTTCTCTTCTTTCCCCTTTCTCTCTTTCTTTTTTTCTTCTCTTTCTTCCATCTTCCTCTTTCTTCTCCTTTTCCCTCTTCCTCTCTCTTTTCCCCCCTCTTCCTCTTTTTTTTCCCCTCCCCTCCCTTTTCTTCTCTTCCTTCCCCCCTCTTCCTCTTTTTTCTCTTTCTTTCCCCTCTTCTTTCCCCTTTTTTCTTTTCTTTCCCCTTCTCTCTCTTTTTTCCTCTTCTTTCTTCCCTCTTCCTCTCTTTCCTTTTTTCTCCTTTTCCCCTCTTCCTCTCTCCCCCCCTCTTCCTCTTTTTTCTTCTCCCTCCCACTCCCTTTTTCTTCTCTTCCTTCCCCCTTTTCCTCTTTTTTCTCTTTCTTTCCCCTCTTTTCTCCTCTTCTTTTCTTTCCCTCTCTTTTTTTCTTCTCTTCTTTCCTCTCTCTCCCTCCCCTTTCTTTTCTTTCTCTTCCTCCTTTTCTTTTCTCTTTTTCTTCTCTTCCTTTCCCTCTTCCCCTCTTTCTCTTTTTTTCTCCTTTTCTTTTCCCTCTCTTTTTCCTTCTCTTTCTTTCCCCTTTTCCTCTCTCTTTTCCTTCCCTTCCTTCCCCCTCTTCCCTTTTCTCCTTTTTCCCCCCTTTTCTCTCTCTTTTTTCCCCTCTTCTTTTCCTCCTCTCCCCTCTCTCTTTTCCCTTTTTCTTTTCCCCCTTTTCCTCTCTTTTCCCCCTTTTCCTCTCTTTTTTCTTCCCTTCTTCCTTTCTTCTTTTTTCTTTTCTTTCCCTCTTCCCCTCTTTTTCTCTTCTTTCCCTCTCTCTTTTTTTAGCCGAAGGGGGGGGGCCAAGGCCCCCTCGGCCCCCCCCATGGATCCGCGCCTGGGCAACGGTATTCGGTTGCCAAAGAATTGCCAAAGCTGTTGTACAATGTATAACGTCACACATTTGTATACCCTCTTCTATACGTGTACTGTATCAAAGCAATACCTTTGTTCCAGCTTAGGCATGGCGACTTGAACCCATTGTTCAAAACCCACCTTCACCAACAAAGGAAATTGTAATAGACCAGTTCGTAGTTACTTCATGGACAATTTCGGTATAATGATCTTTCATGTCTTTCATTATGATAGGCAGATTTCACAGCAAGATATTACGTAAGCTTGTCTTCCATAGAAGGATGAAGTAATTGAATAGACCAGTCGACTAGAATAGCACACCAATGAACACTGATTATGAAGGTATCTGTTGCATTCCTAATTTGAATGCATATCACATCACGTTGCATAATGTATTGGCAAACTGTGAAATAACAGTCGTTCGTGGACGCAATGTTGTGTTTTGTGGATGTAAATGAAAACCACTATTCAAAAGAATATATGAATAATCAAGACATCTGTCACTGCAGCAGTGTGCAGTGAGATGTATGTAATTTTAGGATGTTTATATGTTGTTTTAATTGAATTTCCACTTTCCTAGATGTTTCATTTCTGCATCTTTTTCTTAATCCTTTTCCACATAAAGTCCCATAGGGCAGGTTATGTGTTAATGTATAGGCATAGAGAAATCAAACCAAAGAGCAAACTGTAGGTCTACCCTATATTGTTCCGATTTGAATAGGTTAATCAAGTTCATTGTCTGGTTTTCTGTTAAGACATGGTCAGAGTACCAGCAACTATAATTGGGAAACAATAAGTAACTTAAGAACATAGCAAAAGAATAATCTATGTTGGTTCAGTTTGTGCATGTTTATATAGAGAGAAAAAGCTTTCAGCTATCAGTTTTATCAAAGTTTTCAGAGAGAGAGCGACAGAGATTCAGAGAAAGAGATAGAACTCCTAAGTTGTACTTTTGACAAGCTTCTCATCTAGATTTTACAAGTGAGCTATATAGGGTGTAATCTGCTTAAAGCCTCCAATTGGTAAGTTAATTCTTTCAGTAATTTAAGTATTATATAATGCGATATATGTAACTCTAACATACTTGCGATGGATCGTATTCGTTAACAGACATATCGACTGTTATAAGAAAATAGTTGTATCAATAAGTTTATTTAATAAACCTGTAAAGTAATGTAGATCAATACGTATTTCATTTTGTTGTAGAATTAAGAGTCCTTGGTAGTATAGTATTTGTATGAATAGGCAAGTTTATTCTTTAGTGCTTTAGTTATTAGTTTCAGTTGTTATACATTATGATTTATTATATGTTTCTTTGTTTGTATTTGCAGTATTTTATCTCAATCTTGGTTCGTCTGGGATGATGAAATAAAGCACCATTTCACATAAGCCAACGCCATTTTTGTGAATATATTTCTTTTGGAGTGTATTGACTTTGAAACTCCGCATTGGTTACCAAGGGTAAAGTGCGGCAGTCACAACATCCACATTGGTGCTTATTTCATTAGATCTTAAACCAACGTGTCATTTCAGTACATCATTGCGTAGAATCATTTGATCATGCGCAGAAATGAACTACGAACTGGCTTAATGGTACTGTGTCGAAAATCTGTCTGATCTGACGGTCAATCGGATCGGGGTCGCCCTAGCCACTACCCGTCTCTGTGGTTGGTCTAGTGGTTAAAGCACCGGCGTTCAAAGCTGGGGCCTGGGTTAGATTCCCGGCAGAAACATTATTTCGGCATCACCATTTTTTCCAAAGGGCTGATAGCTCTGGGAGCACTGGTTTAGCTACGCCTACCATTGTTCTCGTCATCCATTTCTTTAACGCAATATTTCAATAAAAGAGTTGCCAAAGCTGTTGTACATGTATAACTTCTCATATCTGAATACTTTCTTCCATACGTGTACTGTATCGATGTAATACCTTTGATCCAGCTTAGGCATGTCGGCTTGTCATTGTTCAAAACCCACCTAAACCAGACAAAGGGAATTATAATTGGTATGGTGTCGAAAATCCGTATATCTGACGGTTAATTGGATGGGGTTTGCCGTAGCCACTAACCCGTCTATGTGGACTAGTTGTTAAGGCACCGGCATTCAAAGCTGGGGCCCTGGTTCGATTCCCGGTAGAGACTTTTTTCGGCATCACCAATTTTTCCCAAAAGGTAGATAGCTCTGGGGAACCTTTATTTTAAGCTACGCCTACCACTGTTCTATTCATCCATTTCTTTCACAATATTTCAATAAAAGAGTTGCCAACGCTAATGTTCATCTATAACTTCACACACACACACTATATATATTTATATATATATATATAATATTAATATATATATATATATATATATACATTATGCATAATTTCCCAAATGCAGTAAATATATCCCGTGGAACAAAATGATATACAGTTCTTCGGCCAAAAGCCTTTATTTCTTATTTACATTTCGATTCCCGATCTAGAATCAATATATGTTAGCATTATCCTTACAAAAAGAGGAAGCAACAAATTAAAAGTGTATGTACAATAATAATTCATTATTTCATCATTCAATCTCTCATCAATCCAACAAGCATAGCACTGAAAGTTTCATCAAATCGGATGTAAAGTTATGACATATTAAAGTTCTGCTTAATTTCTCAAAACAGTCATATGCACATCCAAGTCATTATGCAAATACGACACTGATGACGTCATCTACTCACTATTTATTTTTCATTTCATTATATGAAATATTCTAATTTTCTCCTCATTGGCAAGTGAAACAATATTTAATTCTTCCTGAACATGTGGAATTAGCATTGTTTAATAACATATGGTTCAGACAAGTTGGTCCTTATCTGTAAAAAATGAAATATTGTATAATTCAAACAATAAAAACAAAAGAAATAGTGAGTGAGTGACATCATCGACTCTCTCATTTACATATCACTGAGTTGTGCTTATCACTGTTTTGTGAAAAAAAGCGAAGCTTTAAATTGTCATAACTTTCTTATTTTACTCTGATTTTGATGAAATTTTCAGTGTTTTTTTTTTATTTTTACCTATTTATTCAAATTAACATTCTTCTGGGGTGGAAATGACCTTAAACAAAAATACTACTACATGAAAAGTACTGTACACTGCATGATAAAACAGTAATACGAAATAGTTTAAGTGCAATTATCGCTAATGCGAACCGTTAGTATGTATTATATATGCATAAAA